>NC_041392.1:145770783-145804225 GCF_002162155.2 Triticum dicoccoides
AGCAAATCTTGTTGTGATAGACAGCCTGGAAGTCGACATGCTAAGACACCAAAGGACCAGCGCGCTAGAACAGAAATCATCGCCGATAAAGAGAAGCGTAGATCAAAAGTATCCAACCTGTAGACATACCAACATAGACGAACGAAAACTAGATCCAAATATATCCATCGAAGACAAACACTGACCGAATCATGCGAGATCCGTTAGAGACAGACCTCCACACGCCCTTCGGCGATGCTAGATGCACCATCAGGGCGAGGACTGGGCGGGGAGAAGTTTTCCATCTTTAGAGAGCCATCGTCGTCTCGTCTTTCTAAGCATGACATAAATACAAAAAAGACATCTATAAACTGAGCATAAGCCCTCACATCGGCAAAGACCGAGATTCACCACATATGCGTGGCCTAAGGCCACATAAGATAAGGTAGATCTGCGGCGGCACCAACAGGACGCGAGCAGATCGAATCGCGTGTCCCGCGAGAGTATAGAGCCACTAGAGTTGGTGTGCGGCATACCAACTATGTACTCAAAGCAGCCCGTGGTTTTTTACCTAACGTGTAAATCAAATTTGGATATGAATTCTTCTTCACATTGTAGAAGATACATCATGATCCAATGTTGGCAAAGTATTTCAGTTTGAGTTTCGCTCCATACATCCCCCGACCCCTTCATACACACCTATAATTTTACACAAATCTTAAAGTTACTTAATAAGGCTATCGCCATATTAGCATGCATATCAGATGTATCTTTTCTTAGAATACATATCAAACGCATTGAATAGATTGATTTGGATACAAAGGAATATATCACCTTTTTTTATTGAAAGGTGTAATTTATAATCTGCATCCTAGGGGGTGTACTGAAGCAAAGTTCGTTTGAATTTAATACTAGGGACATTTACATTTGTGCCTCTAATTTGAACCTACTACTCACATTTACTCCTAAATTTTTTATGTGCTCAAATTTGTCCCTAAAAAGCAATTTAGGTCGCTAGAATGCCCCTTCATCTGATCAAAGTAGTTTGAAAATTACTTTGAAAATTCATAACAAATTTATATGAACTCAGAAGATGCAAACACGATATTAAAATGTCCATATAAATATCACCTATACGAGCATGTCATTTAAATTCACCACCTATGTGTGCATTTATTTGCATTCACCGTAAATAGTTTTTAATGTTATAAACCCTAAAATGCTTTAAATAGTGCTTTTGTCATGAATGCAAATAGCATACACATACAGGTGATATTTCTCTGAACATTTCAATATCTTAATTACATTTTTCTAAGAATTTGTTAGGAATTTCCAAGGTAATGATCAAAGGTTGACCAGAGGGGAGGGCATTCGGGGTTTAAAGGGCAGGAATACACACACGAAAATAACTAGATAGTGGGTTTGATCTGCAACCCAATTTGCAATCACATGTCTTTTTTGTTTATCGAGTTGCGCTTACTTAATTTGGGCTTGAACTTTGTGATATTACATATCTGTCTTAATATATATTTTTCCACCAAAATTCCTAGTAAAAAAGTCCTTTTGTCAACAAAGATCTTTTAACCCCCGCAAAGAAAAAGGATCTTTCAAGCACATCTTGTATAGAAAAACATGACCGCTCTCTTAGAACTTGTTAAAATGCAGCTATCCAAATTTTAGGGGTTCAACTAGACATGCATTTTTTGCCGTCAAAGACATGTGCCCTTCTTGTTTTCGGAGATTTTTTAAGTTTTATTGAAAAAAATTCAAACATTTTGCTTGTACTCCCTCCGTTCCCAAATGTAAGTCTCTTTAGAGATTCTACTACAAACTACATACGAATGTGTATAGTCATATTTTAGAGTGTAGATTTATTCGTTTTGCTCTGTATGTAGTCTATAGTGAAATATGTAAAAAGACTTATATTTAGGAACAGAGAGAGTAGATGTTAGAATGAACTGCTCACTTGCGAAGCTTTGGGGGCAAAATGGTGAGTTCATTTGTGGTCTACACAAAATACAAGCATGGCGGATTATAACATCATCTTCATGTGCTCTAAATTTGAACTTTTGGAACATGCCACAAAAACGCAAAATCTCGCAGAAACTTGACAGGTGCATCTAATATCCCGCTGAAAGAATCTTCCGTCTCTATGACGCACCAAAGCATCAAATACGGTTTGATGCCTGACGAACTTAGGTTATCGCTATCCTCGTAACTATTCAACCACAAATTGATTCTTATTAAGAACAGGCATTCAATAATTCTAGGTAATAACGTTGCACGAGGTATTGTTTTCTTCCTCTAAAACATGCATAAGCATGTGTATCATGTTTTCTTTTTCGACAAAGGATAAGTTTTATTATCTTAAAATAAAGCATCAAGAAGATACAAACACAAAGAGTACGCACCCGGCCTCTGCATGGCTAAAATGCACACGGCGAAAATCAACACACGCACACAAAAACACGTCGGGAAATAGCAAAGTCATATAAGACCAAAACTATGCTCTAACGAGAAAAAATCACGATCAAATCCATGATCGCCAAATTACAACCACGACCATATTTGCACCAACAATTTCATGACACTACATTATTAATAATGTTCTTCAACAGCAATGCCGTCAAAAAGGAGGCGACAAAGAAGCTTGATACAAGGCCTTTCGGCCATTACAACGTCAATCCGAGGATTACCAGCCACATCCATCAAACACACCCACCGAACCAAACGTACTATGATACATGCTCCCTCCAGACCGACGATATGGCAAACCACACAACAATCAACCGACGGTGAAGACCTCTACAGAGGACGAGGTAATGTTGTCCTAGTCATAAACCACACGTTCTACCAAGGAAAATGACGATGGCATAATACAGGCATTGAACGACGTAAACTTAGGCTTCCTTTAGTTTGGAGGAATTTTATAGGAATTTTAGAGAATAGGATTTTTATAGGATATTTTCTTTTAGAGCTCTTTGGTTCATAAGAATAGATTCATATTCCTATATAGGATTGGTTTCTATCCTTCATATTTCATAGAAAAATAAAAATGAGCCTAGACTCAATGGAAAAATTCCTTTGGTGTCAACCAAATGACATCTCGTTTCTGATTCCTACTCATAGAATTTAAGATACATGTCATCTCATTTTCTACAAAATTCATATTCTTATGATAATCCTATCCTATGTTAGACAAAACTAGGGTTTAGAACAATGCTCGATACCCTATGCGGGTACGGCTGTCATATATATATATAAGAGAGGACGTACAGGTACATGTATTGTATTACAACACGTATATCTACAATATACCTAGTCTAACACCCTCCCTCAATCTTAACTATGTCCTGAAACACTCAGGAGGTTAAGATTGCGTCGACATCTTTCAAAAGAAGGTAAAGACAAGGATTTAGTGAAAATGTCAGCAAGCTGATCCTTAGAAGAAACAAACTTGATCTGAAGTAACTTCTGTGCAACACGTTCTCTCACAAAATGATAGTCAACTTCGATGTGTTTCGTTCGGGCATGAAATACCGGATTGGATGAAAGATATGTAGCACCGATGTTATCACACCAAAGAACAGGCGGCTGGGCTTGAGAGACCTTCAACTCTCGAAGCAATGACTGAACCCATACGATCTCAGCTGTGGCATTAGCAACTGCTTTGTACTCAGCTTCAGTGCTACTTCGAGACACGGTAGCTTGCTTTCGAGCTTGCCAGGCGATCAAGTTAGGACCAAGGAACACAGCATGTCCCCCCGTGGATCGCCTATCATCAGGACTACCAGCCCAATCAGCATCAGAGAAGGCTGAGATCAAGCCAGAAGCCGCAGGCTGCAAATGGAGACCATATGAAGCAGTGTGTCGAACATAGCGCAGAATGCGCTTAACCGCCGTCCAATGAGGATCGCGCGGTGCATGAAGGTACTGACACACACAGTTAACTGCAAATGAAATATCTGGCCGAGTGACGAGCAAATATTGCAGTCCACCAACGATGCTGCGGTACTCAGTGGCATCCTCAGAAGAGAGCAAGTCCCCATCAAAAGCTGATAATTTTTCTGTGGAGGACATAGGAGTCGTAGCAGGTTTACACTGCATCATACCTGCACGTCGCAACAGATCCTGAGAGTACTTCTGCTGAGTGAGAGTCAAGCCACGGTCAGAATGAAGAACCTCCAAACCCAAAAAATAGTGCAGTCTCCCAAGATCCTTAACAGCAAAAACAGCCCCTAGAGAAGCCACAAGCCGATCTGCAGAAGTGACCGACGAACTGACAAGTATGATGTCGTCAACATAGACCAGAATGTACATAGTCACCTCAGGTCGCTAAAGAGTGAACAGAGACGTGTCTGCTGTAGACGGTACAAACCCATGTGCACGAAGAGCAGTGCCAAGACGTGCATGCCACGCACGAGGAGCCTGCTTCAGACCATAAAGAGCCTTGTCGAGGCGACACAGATGATGTGGCTGAGTAGGGTCAACAAAACCTGGGGGCTGACGCATATATACCTCTTCTTCTAGAACTCCATGAAGGAAGGCATTCTGGACATCGAGCTGACGAAGCGACCATCCTCGAGTAACAGCCAGCGAAAGAAGAACACGAATAGTCGTGGGCTTGATAACAGGACTAAACGTATCTTCATAATCAAGACCATACCTTTGTTTAAATCCTTTGGCCACCAGTCGTGCCTTGTACCTCTCAATGGACCCATCAGCATGTTTCTTCACCTTGAACACCCATTTGGAATCAATAACATTGACACTGGAAGGAGGAGGAACCAGACGCCAAGTATTATTCTTCCGAAGAGCATGGATCTCCTGTTCCATAGCAGCGCGCCAGTGTGGAATGCCAAGCGCTGCCTGAAAATGTCGCGGTTCCACCGTAGGATCGGCCTCAGCACGAGCAACACAGGCCGCAAGCCATGCGACCGTGCCATCCGTGCGTTGGAGAGGCTTGACAATGCCACTCTTGCTGCGCGTATGAGGGCGCAATACAACAGGCGGCGGAGGTGTTGGAGAAGCCATAACAGCAGGCGAGTCCACAGACTCTGCCGAAGGAGATCCCACAGGGTCTGCATGCTCCGGAGAGACCGGCAAAGACGGGCGCGGCGATGCTGGACCCGGAGTGACCGGTGAAGGCGGACCAGGCGAGGACGGCCCACGCGGGGCAGAGGCCGTGGAGGTTGCCGGCTCGAGCGGCCGAACTGCAGTGGCAGCCGGCTCGGGTGGCCGAACTGGAGTGGCAGCCGGGCTAGCAGCCGGGCTAGGTGAGGTGGACGCACCACCTGATCCATGTGCATGGGGCATGCACATGCGATCGTCGTCGAGCGCAGAGTCGAGCGACCCATCTGGCGTCACAACTGCAGTTGGTGCCGTAGCAACCACGTCGTCATGAAGAAGCTCAAGGCGAGCACCCCGTCCAGTTCCTGCACCATGGTTAGGCAACAACAGAGGAGAATATGCAGCATCTACAAATTGGTCAGGCAAAACTGGAAAGGAGTGCAACTCGGTAGCGGTAGTATCGGTGGAAGGTGACAGTGTGGAAAAAGGAAAAACAGTCTCATCGAATACAACATCACGAGAAATGTAAACACGATTCGTCGGAATGTGGAGACACTTATAACCTTTGTGAAGAGGACTGTATCCGAGAAACACACACTTCTTGGATCGATACTCGAGTTTATGCTTGTTGTACGGCCGAAGATGTGGCCAGCACGCACAACCAAACACTTTGAGAAGAGAGTAATCTGGAGTCTCATGAAGTAAAACCTCCAGAGGAGATTTCATGTGAAGAAGCCGTGTGGGTAGCCTGTTGATCAAAAAACAAGCAGTAACAAAAGCATCACTCCAGAACCGGAATGGAACAGAGGCATGTGCGAGCAGTGTTAAGCCAGTTTCAACTATGTGACGGTGCTTGCGCTCAGCTGCACCGTTCTGCTGATGTGTATGAGGACAAGACACATGATGCGAGATGCCAAGTTTCGTGAAGAAAGTATTAAGGTTGCGATATTCACCACCCCAATCAGACTGAACATGGATAATTTTGCACTTAAGCAACCTCTCAACATGGGCTTGAAATTGCATAAAAATATGAAACACATCAGATTTGCGCTTAATGAGATAAATCCAAGTAAAGCGACTAAAGGCATCAATGAAACTGACATAATAGTTGTGACCACTAACAGAAGTTTGGGCATAGCCCCACACATCCGAAAACACAAGTTCAAGAGGAGCCTTGACAACACGACTCGATACAGAGAAAGGTAGCTGATGACTCTTGCCCTGTTGACAGGCATCACACACTAGAAACTCCTTATTGCTGGACTCAACAGGAAGACTATGGCGATGAAGCAAATGTCGCACAATGGGAGTGGCAGGATGACCGAGGCGAGAATGCCATTGCGACGATGACACCCGAACACCACTGAAAACTTCAGAAACAGGCGGCACATCAAGAGCATATAGGCCATGACGAGCTCGACCACTAAGAAGAATGTCCCTCGTGTCCCGGTCCTTAACAAAAAAATGGAAAGGGTGAAACTCAACAAACACATTGTTGTCACGAGTTAATTTAGGAACCGAGAGTAAACTACGTGTGACTGAAGGAACGCGAAGAACATCAATGAGACGCAAGGTTTCAGTGGTACGTGAAAGAAGAGATGCCTGACCAACATGTGAGATGGGCATACCTGATCCACTGGCAGTACGGACCTGGTCATGACCAGTGTAGGGTTGGCGAGTAGCCAGCTTGTCGAGCTGACTCGTCAGATGATCTGTGGCACCGGTGTCCATGTACCAGGACGGATCCACGGAATAAGAAGGAGTAAACCCAGGCTCCTGTGTAGCGAGAGCAGCTTGTTTCTCATTGCCTTTCCCGTTGTTCCCAATGCCAAGGAAGTCGCGTTTGAAGCGGCGATGACAGCGAGACGCCAAGTGCCCCTCGATGCCGCAAAGTTGACACTCAACGTCACCACCGCATGACTCGCAGCGCAGCCGCTTGCGACCAGCCGTCGGAGGAGGTGGAGCCGACGAACGGGGCTGATTGCCCGCGGACGGTGGCGCCTTCTGCTTGGCACCACGGGCACCCCCGCGAAGTGCAGCGTTCGCAGAAGGGCCCTCCGTGTAGACGCCGACAGAGCGACGAGCAGCTAGGCGTTGTTCGGTGTTGAGGAGGCACGCGTAGAGGTCACGAGGCGGCATCGGCGTGTCACGCCCATTGATATTTTCAACAAGAGAGTCGTAGTCCTCATCAAGTCCATTGAGAATGAATGAAGTAAACTCCTCGTCACGGAGAGGCTTCCCAATAGACGACAGTGTATCAGCCAAACTTTTGACCTTGTTGAAGAAGGCCGTAACGGAGAGATCATTTTTCTTGACCTCACCCAGCTGATTACGAATGGCAGAGGAACGGGCCAGCGACTGTGAGGAGAAGCTGGAGTCGAGCGTGGCCCATGCATCCCTCGACGTTGCGGCAAAGACCACCATGCCGGCCACGGAGGGAGTGAGCGAGGACTGAATGGCACCCAGAATAGCTTGATCCTGAGCGATCCATCGACGATGAGCAGGGTTGGACACCATGATGGAGCCACCAGCGGCCGAGGGCGCCGGAACCATGGTCGGGGGACACGACAGTGTACCGTCGACATACCCCTCAAGATAGTGACTACGCAGAAGCGGCAACACCTGAGCACGCCATAGGAGGTAGTTGTCGGCAGAGAGCTTCACCGTCACCAGATGAGCGAAGTGGAACGGTCCTGGTTCAGCCACTGGTGCGGAGAGCTGCGAGTCATACGTCGGCGGAGCACTGTACGGAATCAGCGCATCGGTCGACGGAGGCGTACGGTAGTGTTGGTGATGACCGTAGGACGCCGTAGGATGTACGCCGTAGGGCGCCCTGTACGGAGCCTCGTAGGGCACCGCGGAGGACGAATCATACGGCACCGGCACGACGTACGACGACGGCGACGGCGCGACGTACGGTGCTGGATACGGGCCACGGTAGGGCATCTGGACAGGGGCACCATGGGAACCGGAGGCGGGCGCCGCAGCATGCATCTGAGGCCCGGCGTAGAACGACGCAGCATGAGTTGACGGAGGCACCGTAGCATGAGTTGACTGAGACCCAGCGTAGGGCGCCCTAGCATGCAACGTCCCTGGCTGAGTCCCGGCGTAGAGCGACCCACCGTAGGGCAGCCGCGACGGATCGCCAGGGAGCTGCGCAGCCAGGGACGCATCGCGGGCCGGTGGAGTCTCGCCCGATCGGGGCGCGAGCGATCGGGACGCCGGGTGCTGCGATCCCGGACGGGCCCAGGCGAGTGGAGCGGACGCCATGAACGGCGAGTCCATCGCCAGGGTTGACGGAGGCGGCACGGCGGCGGAGGCCGACGCGACGGCGGCAGAGGAGGCGGAAGCACGGCGCGGATCGAACGCGTCGTCTGATACCATGTTAGACAAAACTAGGGTTTAAAACAATGCTCGATACCCTATGCGGGTACGACTGTCATATATATATATAAGAGATGACGTACAGATACATGTATTGTATTACAACACGTATATCTACAATATACCTAGTCTAACATCCTATGAACCAAAAGAGGCCTTAACCTATCAAGGCGCACGAGGGCCTTGTAAAATCCGATCCACACGTACGTACACGCGGACTGTGGATCTAGCTACGTGAAAAGGCTGGCACCCACACGAAAAGCTCGGCTGAGTTCACCTGACCACCCGAGCATCACCTTCCATCCATCCCCTACTCCGCCAATGGGTAGCCGATCGCTGGATCTGGTGGTGTCACCATGCATGAAGAAGCTCCACTACTCCCGGCGGCTGCTTTGCAAAAGAGATGGTCGCCGACGACGAGAAGGATCGTCGGAGCATGGACTGGATGGATCGGAAAGCTAGGATGCGTGCATCGTAGGGGATGGAAAAGAAATCACGTAGCAGAGCAGCCATTGGGGAGTTGTCGTCACTGAGAATGCCGGTGATCTGCTTTCGTTGGAGGACTGCTTTTTCTCTTCCTTTTCTATTCCCTCCGTTCGGAATTATTTGTCTCAAATATGGATGTATCTAGAACTAAAATACATCTAGATACATTCATTTTTACGACAAGTAATCCCGAACAGAGGAAGTAGATGATGAAGATGCTGGACTGCTTGGGTGGTGAGTGGCTGACTTACTGAATGATGGGGATGGCCTGCACACTCACTCGTTGCACCGGCCAGCTGGTCCACGACACATGGCCGCCACAGCACCATGATTTTTCTTTTTTAAAGGAGGAGAACCCCAACCTCTTCATCTTTTGATGCATGCTCCCTTCGTCCGGAAATACTTGTCCTAAAAATGGTTGTATCTAAACTTATTTTAGTTATAGATTTATCCATTTTAAGACAAGTATTTCCAGACGGAGGGAGTACAACCATTTTATTAAAAGCGTCTCCAGGACCCCATATTCGCTACAGCACCATGATGTGTGACTAAGAGCATCTACAACCGAACTCGTCTCAAACTCCCTTCCGCGGACGGTCCGGTCACTGACCGGTAAAAAAACCAACCCAGACGAGTACCTCAGACGCCCGGGCTAACCGTCACATTCATATCCAGCCCAAACTAGGGCGGATATTGGGTGGCCCAGGCATGACCGGGCACGTTCGCCACGTCAGACCCGGCCAACGTTCGCCCATTCGACCCCACATATATTCGTCCCCATTCACTCCCGGACCAAACCTTAGCCACTCCACTCTCCTCCCCTCCAGTGCACTCTGCTACCCAAGCTCCCCTCCGACGATCCTCTACCTTCTCCAGCATGGCGGGCAGCGGATCCGAGTCCTACACCTCCAACCCATTGAACCGTAGCTCATCCCACACAGCCCCGAGGAGGAGATGACCATCTGCCTTGCACTCCGCCGCTCCCGGGAGGAGCCGACGGTAGCGCTCGGACTCTTCCGTCGGAAATCCACTGCGCCCGCCCAAATGGGGCATGGATCCGGTGCGAGGTGTGTCCCGCTGCCTCACCGAGTTCATATGGCGTCCGAACACAGCGAAGAATACGCAACCGCTTCGCTGGCACGTCGAGGCGGAGGTGAACACATGGGCGTTATTCGACGCAAATATAGTGCGGCCGTGCCCATCATGCGAGGCAGCAGGTGCGGGAGGTGGCGGCGGACGTTAGCAAGGTGGAGTCGTAGTCTCCGGCGTCCCATATGGTGCACGGTCACCCCAGGTGCCGCAACCGCGTCGTGGTGGACATCGCTGGCTTCTTCCACGACGGATCCATCATCGATCTCATGTCCATCGCCGATGTGCAAGCGATGGGCTCCGACGAGGAAGCATAGGGCATGAGATACAACAGTGCCTCGAATCCCATGAGTCGGTGTGTGTCCCATGTCCTGCTCCACCTTGTCGGCAATTGGCGCAACACTTCCAAGGGATGTAGCCGTCTGCCGGGCATGGCCACGGCGCAGCCGGACGAGCTCCACTTTAGATTAGGTTTCATGTTGCATGTAACAGTATGGATTTGAGGTTTCTTAATTGGGGTATCCCGTTGTGGAAGATATTTTTTGCGGCGTGACCGGTCACTGTCCGCGGATGCGCCTATCTGCGGGCGCTCGAGGGGTCGGATTTGGTGTATCCAGCCGTAGATGTTCTCCTTCTTCACTGCCAGTGCGAGTGGGTATCGTTTTAGAAAGAAATAACTTTAAAAGTGGAAAATCATATAAATACCAGTCAATCTTCCTTTATGAGTATAGGTAAATGTAATGATCTCAGAGTTCTCTTAGGCAAACAAAACAAGCCAAAGTGGATTGGTACGAAGGGCATAATTGTTTTGGTATGAGGGAATGAATAATAATAATAATAATAATAAATTGTATCATGGTGCAAAATTCGGTCATGAGATTTGAGCTGCTACTGTTAAATTTTCCCAAATGAACTTAAGCGCTCCGAGCTGTCTGAAAGTCTGCCACCTACCTGTTGCAGTTTTTGTTCCGTAGAATCCCGAGGTAGATAATTAGGGGTTTGTTGACCCTTCCACAAAGCTCATTTTTTCCTTCTTAACCGCTTCAGCCAGAATTTTACAGTTAACCTTAGCAATTAAGCGATCCATGGATCACTCATCAGATGGTGCTCACATCCCATCTCCCAATTTGGTCGCCTGCCCTTACAAAGAGGCTGGTTGTATGCGCACCATGACACTGGCATGTGGGATCATGCTGCCAAATTATGTGGCGCTTGATTAGGTCAGGATTCAAGATCTGCCCAGGCGTCGACCTGTCCTGCATCTGCCTGCATGAGGCAACAACATATTAGTAGAATCTCACAGGTATGTGGTGATGTACAACCTGCCACTAGTGGCTTACTAAATCTGGTGGTGCTTGATCAGAGCCCAGCTGCTGCTGAATTCAGATGGGATCCCAGTTTGCAGGTTTTCGTAAACAAACCCTCCTGAGACAGCCGCTCGATTAAACATTTGCAGCACTTGGGCATAGTGCAACATTTGCGGAAAGAATCTGGTGCTTGTGACAGCGATAAAAAACGTATCCAGGAGAGGAGATCTGGCGAGTAATATCAGGCGGAAAAAGAAAGCGTCGTCTAGCGGACGCCCGCTTCCAAACCGTGCTGCAGCGGCGACGACGCTGACGGAAATCGACGGGAACGCGGGAAAGGAAATGCTCCCAGGCCAGGTCAGGTGCGCCCCTCTTTTGAGCCGATGCGTGGTACGGTTCCTAGTCGTTGCTGTCGTTCTCCTTTTTGTACATGCATTTGCCTCGACGATGTCTGCTGGAATTATGTGTGATTTGCTTCACGACCTCGACGTGAACGACCGGACGCCCGCCCCGGGGAGACCTCGTTCGTTGCTTTGCTTCCTCCACCGTGGATACGCAACGTCGTCGGCCCGTCACCACGGGAGAGAGCAGAAGGGCGGCGGATCCCATTCACTCCGGCCGTTCAATGTCTCCAATCTCGGGCGTTTGTTTATCGGGACGTGGCGCGCGGCAGGAGGAGGAGGGCAGGTGCGCGGGGACCGGGAGGTGGATGCCAAGCGCGCGTTCGTGCGGAGAGAGAGAGGGTCGTCTCGGCGAATCCGCTGCTCGGTAGGGGCCGGCGGTCACTTTTCTGTTACGAGGCGCCCGTCCGTCCGTGTGGTGGCGGCCTGTCAAATGGCCGACCTGCTGAGCGGAGGCGCATATGCAGCGTGGTAGGGCATGCCCAGGCGAGGCGTCAGCCGACTCTTCCGCGAGACGACAAAGGAGGGAAAGGAGAGGCTCACCAGAGGCCGCAGTGCGCCGTACGTCGGCGTGCCATGGCTCGGAAGCGCAGCATTGCCGCCTGGCATCGAACCCATGCTGCTCGGGTCGATATGCACCGACGACCGGTCCGATCGACGGCGCTTCTTCTCTGCCTGCGGCGTCTTGTCTGCGTCGTCCGTAGATACTCCCGGGCGGCGGCGGGGAACGAACCCATCGGCCGCACCGCGTGAGGGTTTTTTATTTCCAAATTCCAAGGTTTGCTCACCTTGTCACGACTCACGACGGTCTATCATCTCAAGATCGGAGTACTCTGATTCGTCGCCGGAGGGAGCGCATGAACGGTTGGGCCGATCCATCGATGGGGCCTCTCGCACTCGAGTGCAACGTCAAATTTACGGAATCTGTTACGATTAGTCCAGCAAAGGTTGATTAGCTGCAAGCTGCTAAGATTGTACCATGTCATGAACCAATCATATGAGTTAGTGATCCATGGTCTAGCTATGTAGTAGTAGTACTAGTATAGTATGCCGCGCTAGAGTAGTATAGTATGTCCGATGCTCGCCTCTCAATTTCAGGCCTCCTTTTAACCATGGTGGCGCCGTGCACAAACAGAGCAAAGCAAAGCAGAGCACACCTCGTAAGCCGCAGCCACTTGGATTAGATTACTACTATGCTAATCTCTGGTACATGCACTTTGGTTAATTAGCTTAAGCGTCCGTCACCTTTGTTGGCTCACGTCACCGGTGGAGTGCTTGTGGTTGGCATCATGTCAAGTGGTTTTCGATCGGGGGGAGCGTGCGCTCGTGTGCCCCTCGTCCCCCGGGGCTGGGCACCACCACCGGCGGGGCGTCACCGGCTGCCGTGGATGGGGAGGCCGCTCCGTTTTATATTGTTTGCGTGCATGTCACCGATGTGGCGGGGGTGGGTGGGTGGCGGGACAAGCTGGCGCGCGCATCTTGTCTAGTGTTGGTGTATGCACAAGTTGGCCGGAGTAGTTTTGTGCCATATAGGATGGTATGTCGACATTATGCTGACACCTCCATAAAAAACGTTTGTGAGAGAGGACGCATATGTGTGGGTGGTGTGGGGCGAGGGCTCTTCACCTGTTGTGTGATGGTATCACTGTATTGTCTTTGAGCCATTCTACGGTACATTAGATTATTTTAGTTTGTCTATATAGTTTAACGGCCCATATTTAGACAATACTCCCGCCTGTCCTTCTTACTACGCGTATCAAATTTATGTCAAGTCAAACTTTGTAAACTTTGACCAGATTTATATTAAAAAATATCAACACCTACAATACTAAATATATATACTATGAAACTACATTTTATAAGGAATCTAACAATATTGATTTCGCATTGTGAATATTAATACTTTTTTCTATAAATTTGGTTAAAGTATAGATGCTTTGACTTCAGACAAAACTTGTATGCAGACTAAAAATGACCGGAGAGTAATTCATAATGAATTTTGTAGAAGGACGAGTTCTCGAATTTAGGTTGGCGATGGCTTGCCTTGGAGCTGTCTAGCACTGATCACAGGAGAGTTCTTCCTGCCGGTTGCCACCTCGGCACCAGCGTTCAGCCAACGAGCCGCCGGCTGCCACCCTGGCCCTGGTGTCCCCCATCTTTCTCTCCTCCGGTGTCTCCTAGGGCTGCCTGGCCCCCCAACAAGCAGCTGCCAGCGGGCATGTGAGGCAACTGCTAAAACTACGTGCACGACTGCCACATCTCAGAGGAGTGCTCGTTCCCAGTGGGTCGTGTTTGCTGTGGCGCGGAGGGCATCAGTCCGAGGGCTGCAAGTCCAGAACACTGTTAAAACTCCATCAAAAAGCAGTTTGATCCTGAAGTTTTGTTGTGTTCCATTGGAAACACTACGACACAAATTTCCTCCTCATATGGTTCAGGAGATTAGCTTGTAGCATGACAACTTAATGTGAAAGCATTTGGCTCTTCACCTTGTCGCATGACTAGCAAAGACATAGTAATAATAATCTTGTAACTGTACATGACACAGTAAATATTGTAACGCGGTAATATTTTAATGTGACACGGTAAAAAAATCGATAACGCGTGAACTCACTCAGTTTGTTGAAAGAGAAATAATAATTCATAACTAGCAACATTGACCATTCGATTACATATACAATTTTTCACACTCATACGACAGTGAGATCATGTGCGTATCGAAATATTGTAGCAAAGACTACAAGATTTTGAGAAAATGGATATTTTTCCTCGCATGAAAATTGCAGGATGGAAGAGAACAACCTGCTACAGCAGGTTAAAGTACAAACGGAAATAGCTAAACACACCTCATGTTTGGTGCTCTTATAGCACCTAAGTGATAAGTTGGACTGTTGGAGCATCTTAAAAGAGCTCAAGAAATGTACTTTTATCATCTGCATATATTGCACTGACGTGTCCACCATCTATCGGGCGAACCCATATATCTATCAACCATCCCCATTCAAGATCCCAGTCCTCAATCACAACTTGATGTAAATATACATAAACTATTCATAGTTCAAGGCAATTTTCCTAGGTTTACATCACCTGAAAGATAGGACCAGCGCAAGGCAAAGGGTGAGAGGAGTAATAAGATGGAGTGGCAACGGGTGGAACATAGCTATACGTGACGGGGAAAGAAATATTGTGTGTTGATTGTTGCTTGATCAAGGTCCCTGTCTTCCACTTGCAGCTTGCAAGTGGCTGCATTAAGTATTTTGGACGTGGACTCCATCTCAATGTCTGCATTGAGTATTGCAATGTGTATAATTATCTAGTACCGTATCATATCTCTTTGGCGATGCCACCGATAATTCCAGCCACTCGAAATGTGAGTATTGCTTGCCAACTTTGAAATGGTCATTTTTGGTCGAAGCTAGTCCATAATGAAACTTGCTAGTGAAGTATTTATGTATTGTCACTATGTTCGCATGTGGTATATATCTATGTTCACCCCTGGTTAATGGTTGCAGTATAACTCTATAGCATCTCTCTTTGCTGTAGGCAGACTTCTGTTGAAATTTGCACCAACATATAGTCTTAATTTGGATGTGACCCATGTGGATCCTCTACTGTGATGTCATTGTAGGCCCTATTTGATAAGTTTCTCTGTTGCTTATTAGCTCGGAGCTTTAATACCTGAAAAGGACAGGATTCTAACTACCAGCATTTTGAAAAAGGATTCCAACTACCCAAATGTTGGGTCCATTTCTTTCCACAAATGGGCTGCCCTTTCTCTTATTTCAACGGTCGCTAGCAGGCAATCGTTGGGAAAAATGGCTCCATCTGGTTAGGAGATTGATGGAGGTTCAGCTTTCCCAACAACCCGATGAATTATGCTGGAAGCTTACTAGGTCTGGAGTATTCACAGTTAAATCAATGTATGTTGATGTCATCAACTCGAGCTTCATTCCTACCTCTAAGCACATTTGGGCTGTCAAAGTACCTTTGAAGATAAAAGTGTTTATGTGGTTTGTTCATAAACAAGTTATATTAACCAAGGACAACCTGACTAAGCGTAATTGGACAAGATCTACTAGGTGTAGCTTCTGTGATTGGGATGAGACGATTAAGCACCTTTTTCTTGATTGCCCGCTAGCCAAAGTTCTTTGGCGGACAGTACACATTGCTTTCAATATTACGCCACCGCATACTGTTAGCACGTTATTTGGGGTGTGGCTTAATGGGATTGGGCCTGACTTAGCGAGACATATTCATGTGGGAGTATGCGTGTTGCTGTGGACTATATGAAATTGCATAAATGATTTGGTTTTTAACAGAACATCATGCATTCACTTTTTGCAGGTTATCTTCCGGGCCACGGCATTGATCCATTCGTGATCGCTACTCACTTCGATGAAGGCCAGGGAGCATTTGGTTACTGGATCTATCCGTTGGGAGATGGTAGCTCGGTATATCTTCAACCGGTTTGGATGGCGGTCATGTAATATGATAGACAATTAGTTTACCTATCTGTCTTTAGCCAGTCGGTTGTGGCGTTCCTTTTTTGGCTAGTTTGTCGTTCTAGCCTTTATGGCTCTGTGTGAGCCTTTCTTTACAGTTCGAGACTTTTAAGATCTTATTGGAACCTCTTTATTTGTTTTAATAAGAGGGCCGTATGCATCGTTCTGATGCAGAGGCCGGGATGAACCCCCTTTTCGAAGAAAAAAACAAGTGCCATCCTTTCAAACACTTTTTATCGTTGAAAACACACATGATTCTTTCTTTCTTGTTAACTTCCGAAGAGGGCCACCTTATTCGCATACTTCCTACGTAAAGCAATGGCAATTTTTTTTAATCACAAACTGACTGTGTAGGTCACCCTAGTCCCTAGATCCAAGATGGCATGATTCCAGCTCTGCATGCACATGTGTACATTCATGCATGTACATCTCCAAACATAAAAATATACTTCATGCGCTTCTACATCGATCTATACGTATTCTAGTAGTGCAAGTAGGACTGTGTTTATAATTGTGTAGTGACTATAGTCAACATTCATTTAGATACCGGTGAATTCAACGCTCGCAAACTTGGAATATTTTGGTGGATGAGACTTGAACTGCCGAGTAGATTGTAAAATACTACTCCTACATGCCTACATCTCACGATGACTTTGGAGCAAGTTCCAAATATTTACCTATGGGTCAGGTAGCTTCGAGACCTAAAAAATAAGAAGATTTGCATTGAACCTAGCCGGCCTATGTAAACCTTTGGTCAAATCGTTTGCTTAGTTATATTTGTCTCAATGCAGGGAACCACGGGTGCAGCTGGCATTTTGCTGGATTTGAAGCTTTATAAATAGTAACTACTCATGTTGTAACAAGCAAAAGTTGACCTCGTAGAGTCCCAACTACTCATGTAGGATCGTTTACACTATACACTCTTGCCTCAAAACATAAGCACAAAACGTCAACTGTCAAGGCTGTACGCCACATTTTATTATACTGAAACATCTACAGAAACATGTGTCGTCCCTCCCGAGCCGCCCCCCGCGTAGGCGACCGGGAGGCCCCAGATCCCATCGCCGCCGAACCTCCCCCACTCCTACTCCTCCTCCCTCGCCGACGCCCAAGGGCGCGGCCAGGCGAAGCCTAGCCGTCGCCGGCAGCGGCAGGGACTCGGGCCCTCTCGCTTGAGTGGGGCTGGCGCGGGCCGGCGCCGCCGGGCCGGAGCGTGGCGGCGGGCCGGTCGCCACGGCGGGTGGTGGCGGCGCCTCGGCGACGTTGATTCCTCGCGGCAGGAGGCCTTGCGATCTGGTGCGTCGCGGCCGCCAGGGACGGCGGCGGCGTGTCCGGATCGGTTCGCGGCGACGCGGCCGGATTACTGGTCGGTCGTCGGCACGGTGGAGGGTGCGACTCGTCGGCAGCTGGGCAGATCCGCGGGATTCTATCCTTGTCTGGCCCTTGACAGCGCGGGCAACTACATGGGAAACCCTAGATCTCTTTGGGATCGAGCAATGGCGGCGCTTCTGCGTCGTAGTCCCTCTTTAGGGCATTGTTTTGGTGTTTGCTCCGGTTGAAGAGACCAGCGACGTCGGCGGCACACGTCTGGTGGAACAACTACCGGTAAAAATCACGACGACTACGGTCATGGCAGACGATGGCGGCGTCTTAGATGTCGTTTCCTTGTCGAGGCATCGGCGTTACAGTCTGCGTCATCAGGCTCGGGATGCTCTGGGGGAAACCCTAGATCTGGGTCTTCCGGATCGGACGATGATTATTTCCCTCCTGGGGGCATCGTTTTGGAGTAAGTGCTGGCTGGGCGGATGGTGGAGTGGTACTTCATCTCACACATCGATGGCGGCGGATATCGGCGGCATTGGCGCTGTGGAGGCTCGGCGTCCGATGCACGGAGATGGACTCGCGCAGAAGAAGGTTGTTGTCTGGCGTCATGGTGACGTCGATGGCAGAGTGGACAGACAAGGTAGAAGCCTCAATATGATCTGAATACGGACCTGTGGAAGATGGCGACGACGACACACGAGTGTGTTTGACCGGATTGTGCCCCAGACCCGGTATGTGGCTCGGCTGGGGCTTTCGAATATGTTTTGGCTTCCGACTTTTGATGTTAGGCTTAGGTGAGTGGTTTGGGTAGTGGCCCAGCCAGCACCCCTTCATCTTTTTGAATAGGAGTAGCGGCATGTGTTGCCAAGATGATAGATTCAGGCACATTGTTGTAATACTTTGTAAGGTCCTCGAGAATAATCAATAAAGTGGTCGTATGCATCTCCCAGATGCAGAGGCCGGGGTCATCCTCCATTTCTAAAAAATCTACAGAAACATGTACAAGCACTGTCAATTGTCGAGGCTACACGCCAATAATCCCATACTTTCTTGCAAGGAAAAGATCTATAAGACATGCTCCACTTTACATCTTTTTTTTCCAACCATATACTTTTTAGAAGCTGCATGTATCAAGTTGTTGACCAAAAAATTCTTAATTAATGACAAACAAAACAAGAAAATTTCATAATTATAATAAACTGTTAACATATAGGCCTGTTTCGATCACGCCCGCGTCAGCCCGTCAGATCAGGCTCGCCAATAAATTGGCGAAGGATTTCGTCACCTCCTCGCGCGGCTCGTGTCAACGTGCAGGCCCAATATGCCGGTTTTGTTTTTTGAAATTTTGTAGTCACTCCTAGATTTGGTATTATTTTCGGTTTTGGACTAGAGAAGTACTTTGGTATTATTTTTGTTTTCTTGTAGGCACTCACCTTCCTGCGTGGATTGGAGAAGTTTTTTTTTTCTATTTCTATTTCATTTTTTCATTCTTATTTTTGTTTTCCTTTTCTTTTGTTGCTTCATTTTGTTTTAAATTTACCTTCATTTATATTTTTGCTCTTCTATTTTCTCTGTTTTTTCTCTCTTTTTTCACCTTTTTCTTTTTTCTTATGTTCTTTCTTATTTTAATTATTATTATGCGAGTGGTACATGTATATTTTCATATGATAAATGAACACATTTTCGGAAGAGATGATTTTTTTTAAAGCATGAACATGTCTTTAAGATATATATATGAACATTTGTTAACACACAAAATACTTTTAAAAAAAGTATGAACAATGCAACCGTCACTGTTAGAAATGCTAAACCAAGCTCATAATTGTTTTTCGTGCATGTAAGAAATGTATATATGTTTCATTCAAAAAATATTTGCAAAAAGAAGCGTCCATGTGCGTTGTAAAAAAATCTCAGAAAAGATGTTCATATTTTGGAAGATTAATACTGAAAAAATGGTTGGGCCGATGGATGGGGATTGTACCATGTCATGAACCAATCATATGAGGTAGTGATCGATGGCTTAGCTAGTACTTAGAGTAGCATAGTATAGTGTGCCGCGCTAGAGCGATCAATCAGCAACCACATTTGCTTTGCTTTAGAATCTGTTCGATCGACCAGGTTAATTAGAATGCTGGAGTAAAGTGAGAGTAGGGCACGTAAAGTAGACGATTAATTCGAGCAAGTTGGATGGTATGCTTTGCGCCCTAGGCTTTGATCGATCCATGCTGCTCTCTCTCAGGCGAAGCATAAAATACAACATTGTTCCCTCTGGCGGCACCAGGAGGCCAATCCGGACGCGAAACGTACGTGACCATGCCATGATGCCACATCGACCAGGACACGCTCGCCTCTCAGTTTCCGGCCTCTCTTCAGTGCGTGCACCAATACCTCGTAAGCCGCAACCACTTGGATTAGATTACTACTATACTTATTATCACTTTGGCTAGCTGGCTTAAGCATCCATCGGCTCTGTTGGCTCACGTACGTCACCGGTGAGGGTGTTTCTGGTTGGTATCATGTCAGTGGTTTTCGATCGGGGGCAGCGCGTCTGCGCGTGTGCCCCCGTCTCCCGGGTCTGGGCATCACACCGGCGTCACCGCCTTGCCGTGGATGGGGAGACCGCTCCGTTTTATATTGTTTGCATGTGTGCCATCGATGTGGGCGTGCCCATCTCGTCTAGTGTCGAGGTATGCAAGTACGTGTGAGTAGTTTTCTGCCATCTAGGATGGCATGTCGACATTTTGTTGACTCGTCCATACAAAATGTTTGCCAGAGAGGACGCGTATGTGCGGGCGCTGGGAAGCCGGGTCTATCTTACGGCATCTTCAAAGCGGGCACTCAAATTTTCTGCAAATATATGAACCAAACTGTTTGGATGCAGTTTGCCATTCAACATCGTCCTGCATCGGTCCGTGGACTAATCTGTTTTGCTACAAACTGAAAGCAAACTGGGGGCTTTGCGAGATTACGCACCGCCGTCACACATGACTTTGACACCACCAGATAATCCAAAACCCTGCCTGGACCGTATCTCCATCCTTCCTTCTTTCTCTACGTCCGCTTCCTCCCTCATCGACGCCACCGCTCTACCACCCTGGCCGTCCGCTAAGCCCTTCCTGGGCCTCCGCGACCTCCACCGCTACACCCAGTCACCACGCCGCTTGTCCTCCACCGCCGGTACAAATCTCTCGTCCGTCCATCACACAAATACCATCCGGGGCGTCACCACACCACACAGCTAGCATCCAACATATTTTGAACTATTGTATTTAAAAACTTAGTTGGATTATGATATATAAAATTAGAAATACTATCACATTTAAGAGGTCTGTTTCGGTACCCCCCCTCGCTTAACGTATAAGGGCATTTTGGGCATACGGTGCTTAACCACTACTAGGGAAAAAACCTATACACAGAATCTTACCAGTAGTGCTGTACAAAATCAAACGCTACTGCTACTTAGTAGCAGCGCGCGTAAATAAACCGCGCTACTACTATGACTTTTGCAGTAGCGCGTACTGGCGAAAAGCGCTGCTGCTATATTTGAACTGGGCGCGCATGGCTAGCCCAACCTAGCAGTAGCGCGTATACTGGCCCAACGCTACTGCTACTCTCCTTAGTTGTAGCGCGCTTACGTGTAAGGCGCTGCTGCTACCGGAAATAAAATAAAGTGAAAAACAAGTAGAAAAGTAAATGAAAATGGAAGAAATAGAAAAAGGAGAAAGGAAAAAATAAAATGTAAAGAAAAATAAAAGAAAAAAGGAAAAAAAGGAGAAAGGAATAGTAGTAGCGGGTTTCAGGAAACGCGCTATAGCTAACTTAACTATAGCGCGTTTTCGGAAACGCGCTACCGTTACGTTTCACTTAAACAGCGGTTCCCCCCCGGCCCCCCGGCCACCACTTCTTCCCCAAATCCCTCGCCCTCGCCGCCGTCTCCCCAATTCGCCGTCGCCCCACTTCGCCGCCGTCTCCTGCCGGCGTGGACGCCCGCAACCTCACCGTCTTCCCCCGAGACCGCCGTCATCCTCACCGCCGCCGCCCGAGGCCGCCCTCAGCCTCACCGCCGCCGCCCGAGACCGCCCTCGACGTCACCGTCGGCGCCCTCCACCTCATCGCCGCCCGAGCCTGCCCTCTCCGCCCCTGCCTCCATCACCGAGCACCTCCCTGCCACCGTCTCTCCCCTCTCTGTAAGTCCCCCACCCCTCCTCGACTCATCTCTCTCTGTATTCTAGAGAAAAAATTAGTAGAGCAAAAGTTTGTTTATAGCAAAAAAAATAGTTTAGAGCAAAGGATGTTAAGTAGTAGATGTTAGAGCAAAAATTAGTTTAGATCAAAAAATTTGGTTTACAACAAAAGTTAGTTAGGGCAGTAGGGTTTAATTAGGGTAGATGCTTCTTGTATAGTATATAGTGATACTAGTAGATGTTAATTAGGTTAGGGCAATAGTGGTACTAGTAGATGTTAATTAGATGTTTTTCAGTTAGGGCACTAGAGTTTTGCTAGATTAATTAGGTTAGTAGTGCTGCTAGTAGTATTGGTACAATAGGTTAATTAGGTGATGTTAAATGAATAACCTAAATGAATGAAATTAGTAGTTAACTGAATTTTTTTTCCTTTCATCATTATAGAGCACTAAAGTTAACTGAATTTTTTTCTATTAGTAGTTAAATGAATTTTCTTCTACATTGTTTGCACATGTGGTTGCTCGTGTATATTTGGACACTGTTTGCAAGGAATGATGCTTAGTGGCCTATGTTTTGCCGGAATGTTGATTTATTTCTTTTCCAGCAAATTTCAGGTTCTCGATTTGTCCACTTTTTAGCAAAGCTCATGCCGAAATTTTCCGTGAATTTCGGCATGACTTGTGCTACAAACTAGGACATATCGAGTGCCCGTGATTTGCCGCACCAGGAAGGAGTCAACATTCTTGCAAAACAATAGGCCTTTTTTTATGTCATTATTCATTTTATTAGGTCTAGAATTAATTGACTAGATTTAATCATAGGAAACATGGCTAGCAACGATGAAGGACAGGGTTCTGGTGATTGCGACGATGCCTACCGGGCGACAGACGAATTTTTTAGCCTTACCGATGATCAACCGATGTTATTGCTGGGCCCACCGGTGGCATCGGGGACTGAGACCGACACGTAGACCGGTGCTGAGATTGAGACCGGCGCTCAGACTCAGACCGGCATCGAGACTGGCGCTGAGACTGAGACCGGCGCTCAGACTCAGACCGGCATCGAGACCGGCGCTGAGACTGAGACCGGCGCTGCCTCGGGAGCGGAGCCGGTGTAGAATCGAAAGCAAAGAGGCAACATGTTCCTAACAAACTCAGGACTACTAGAGTGGTGGTCACGGAGGTGGACGACGGCAATTTTGAGCCAACAGCGCCCGAGGAAGCGCGTCGATGCTACGGCAATCAAATAGGCTGCATCGTACGGACAACCGCCACCATCAACGATGAGAAACTACAGAAGATAGAAAATATGAGGAGCTCCCTCCTAAAGAAGTTTCACCAGATATTCTTGTTCCCGGGCCGGAATGAGAAGGATTATAAAGATCCAGATGAGGACCCGGCAATGAAGAAGATAAACAAACACGCCATGACCAAGTTTAGCGACGCGTTGGCCGCCTGGAAAAATCGAGTGAAAGCAAGGATCATCGACAAGAAGGAACCCTAATCTGAGATTGTAAAGGATAATCCGACAATCACGGAAGAGTAGTTTCAAATATTCAAGGAGGCTCGCGAGGCCGAAGATGCCAAAGAAAAGTCTAAGTACATGAAGGGGCTTCAAGAGAGGAACATTGGGAGCCACCACCTCGGAAGCCGTGGTTACGGCGGAAAGATGTCCAAATGGGCCAAGGAGGACGCGGAAGCCGCGAGTCTGGGCATCCCAGACCCCTTGGCGGAGTTCACCGTCCCGCAGGAGATATCGAGGAGTCCATCCTAGAACCTTCGCATGTCACCTAGATCCGGCGATGCCCATATTCTGCAATGGGCAAAGGACATAGGAGATATCAGGGATCATCGACTTCGAGCTGAGTTCTATAACATCCAGCGTGAACTTGCCCAAATCATCATGAAGGAGGTCGTCGGAAAAACAGGGATGTTCTACGGAGAAGGACAAATGTCGCGGGAAGACGTCCGAACATGGATAGCCTCTCAGCGTCTCGACCTGAAGCCTTTCACTAGGCTCGGGGACTATCTCCCTGACTTGGATGGATGGAACGACATGTTGGAGTGATTGTCGATATATGACAATGTGTCTGTTTAGTCCATACTTTCTGTATGACAAAACTTTGAGTTATGCATGGTGAAACTTTATTTGTGATGTAATTAAACCGTCCTCCTCCTCGACTAGCGAAAATCACTCTAGTTAGGGCATTTTGGGGTACGATGAACTTTGTTATTTATGCTTATGATATGTTGTTTTTATTTTTGCCAAGTCTGTCTCTTTCTGTTGCTCAACTATATATGTTGCATATCATCGACTCATGTGATGATGCAGGTGCATAGATCATAGATGGCGAAGAAGTGCTATGCCAGGAGTATATATACGACAAGTGGCTGGAGTGTCAGGCCCTTCCGGTTTTCGAGCGACAGGCAGTAGTTAGTTTAGAGGTTCACGCTAATGCGAAAGAGGGATACGAACTCATGTTCTCAAAGTGATATCTCTTCTCGCGTATATCATTGTTTAGATGGATGACGATATATTTGCATATCATTCGAGACTTGTATCGCTATTTTCGAGATGATGACGAAAGACCACTTTGTGTTGGATAATGATTATGATGATGACATGATTTGATGAGACTAATTGTATGTATATGCTATGATTACATTTGTATGTGTATGATATGCTAAAGATTATTGTATAAAGCCTATTCAAATACAAAACAAATACAAAACAAATATGCAGGAAAAAACTAATAAATAAACTAGTAGTAGCGAGGGGGGAAATTTAGCAGTAGCGCCGCATTGTCAGTAGCGCGTCCCAGCAAATAGAGCTGCAGATAATATCAGTAGCGCCCTTTCCCAAAGAGCGCTACAGCTATTCATGTATAGCAGTAGTGTGGGACAACCGGCGCTACTGCTATACGTTAGCTGTAGCGCCTTATTAGTAGCGCCGGTGCCCGCGCTACTGAGAGGCCCAAAACCCTCGCTGCTGGTAGGCTTTTCCCTAGTAGTGAACGTATCCCGCGCCGTATGCGGCGTGCCCATACAGGTAGAGCCGAGCGCACGACTCGAGCCGATACGGCTGGCTCGCATCTACCCTCTTCCCGTCGTGTGAAACAAAAAAACCACGACCTGTGTTGATCACGCGGCCCGTTCCAACGTCGCCCCGCCCCGCCGATCGTCGCCTTTCCCCGCCGATCTAGCCGTGATCACGCTGCCAATTCCAACGTCTTCCCGTCCGGCCGATCGCCGCCTTTCCCCGCCGATCGCCGACCATTTTCCCCGTCTTCACCCAGGATCTGGCCGGCGCAGACGTTGTTGGAGTCGCCCGCCGTACGTGATGTCGCCTCCGTGCAGGTCGTCGCGGTGATGTGGCCTACGTGGACGCCGTCGCCATCCCGCAACTCCGTGATCAACCTCTCCGGGAACGCCCTCGCCGTCCGCAGCCACGCCAGGCCGGCCGAGGTGCACGTGCACGCCATGTAAGTTGTCTAGTTTGTCAAAAAAATTACATCTGTAAATAATTATGTGCAATCACTTGTTAGATAAGAAGTTGTTATCTGTATGATCGTAGTACATTTAATTTGATTTAAAATTGATAGATCAATTTTTATTATAATATTGCAGTGTTGGTTGTGAGATCATTCAATGGATAAAGAAACTGCATTTACGGATCTGTTTTTGGACACGAGTGAGTGGGATGTTAGCGATGGTGTTGATCGTACGAATGGTAATGATAGTAAAGATGATGATGATGATGGCAGCGACAATGAATCCTGGTCGTCGTACGATAATTTACCCGAGGAGGACTTTGAAAAGAAGGAGGAGGGTGCTTGTAGTGAAAAATAAGTGTTGTGTACAATCTTTTCGTTGGATGAAGAACCATATGGTACTTACATGTGCATATGATTTTTTTTATGTGCAGGAGGATATTGACGTCCAGAACGAGGAAAATCATGGTGTTGAATCTTTCGCGGATAACATAAGCCAGGTTCAGTCCAAAATTTAAGATGTCATTGAATAATAAAAACTTGTTAACGATAAGGTGAAATATTGTAGGCTAACTTTGATGGTTGGAGTGGTGATGATGAATATGAGCATGAGGATGGAGCTAATATGGACATTGAGAAAGCTGAAATCCAGCAACGTGCGCTGGAGACACAGTTGAAGGTTATGGGTATGACATTTGCATCACAATGGGAGGCCTACATGTTCTATAATAACTACGCCAAAGACCGTGGATTCAGTATCAGAAAAGATAAGGTGAAACGAGGAAGAGGACTTTCAACCACTGTTCGGTATAGGCGATACGTTTGCTCGAGGGCAGGAAAACGTCTTAGTAAATTTTTAAACCCGGAGGGCCGTACCCGCAGGCTAAGACCTGAGACTCGTTGCGAGTGTGGCGCACATTTAGTCGTGAAGTTGGACAAAGGACGTGGAGTTTGGTTCGTGGCAGCTTTTATGGATGATCACAACCATTTGTTAGCTAGACCAGATGAGGTGGTATTTCTACGGTCACATCGAGTGATGGGAGATCACCAGATAGCTGAGATCTTGACGCTGGAAGGAGCTGGGATCAGAAAGCATATCATCGTCGACAACTTCATTAGCAGGTATGGCTCGTATGATAAGTGTGGGTTTCTGAGACGAGACGTGTACAACCTATGTTGCCGAGAAAAAATGAAGTTGATTGCAAAGGGTGATGCTAACACGGCAATCGGGATTATGAGGAGCAGAAAGGAGAAGGATCCAGACTTTTTCTTTGAGTACGTGCTTGATAAGGAGGACCGTTTGAAGAGCACGTTCTGGTGCGATGCACAATCGCGGCGGGACTATCAGTTGTATGGAGATGTGACTGTGTTCGACAGCACGTATAAGATGAACAGATATGGTATGCCGTTCATCCCCTTTGTTGGTGTAAATAATCACCGTTGCACCACAGTTTTTGGTTGTGCCATTGTGTCCGACGAGACCGAAGCGGCGTACGTGTGGCTGCTCCAGACATTCCTGAAGGCCAATTGTCAGAAAAAGCCAAGGTCAATCATCACAGATGGAGACGCTGCAATGATACGAGCTATTCGGTTGGTTTTGGTTGATGTGTTGCACCATCTCTGCTCATGGCACGTGGAAAAAAACATGCAGAAGCACCTTAATTACAAATCGCTAAATGAGTTCAGGGCACTCTTGTACTACTCCACCTCTCCAGCCAACTTTGAGGCGAGATGGCATGCTTTCGTCCATAAATGGAAGACTGATAAAACAGAAGAGTGGCTGAGTAGGATGTGCAGGAAGAGGAGTCTGTGGGCAGCATCATATCTGTCAGATGGTTTTTTTCTGGGTATGCGCAATAATCAGAGGAGTGAAAGCCTTAACTCTTGTCTTCACCTTCACTTGGACGACGGTATGACTATTGTTGACCTAGTTGTGCATTATGAGAATTGCATAGTTCGACTACGTGAGAACGAGGCGCATGATGACTGTGTTTTAAATCAGTCATTGCCACCATCAGTCACAGAATATAAGGATATTGAGAAGCATGCTGCCGAAGTATTCACTCATTCCAATTTTTATATTCTTCAACAAGATCTGAAGAAGATGGGAGAGCTTGAGATTTTTGAGACGCTAGTGGGAGTTAACTGCCACACCTTCGTCGTGACATGGAGAAATAACCGCAAATTTTAGTTCAATGTGAATTATCGAGCTGAAAACTCTGAGAATACGATAGACTGCAGTTGTGGACGAATGCTTCAGAAAGGATTGCCTTGCAAACACATTCTGTATGTGTTGGTTCATCTGAAAATATCTAAAATACCTAGGTGTTGCATCCTTAAGAGGATGTCGAAAGTTGCGAGAGGTGGGCTGCCTGCATAGTGAAAGAGTGACATGTTTGGCTGGGGTTGGACAGGGGCAGAGCAGCGTGCTCGCTATAGTCAACTCAGTATAACAGGAGCTGAAGCTTTTCATGTTGCTTCAAATGATCCATTCGTCTTTGATGAGTTGATGCAGTGTCTGCAGAATATAATAGCGAAGAAAAAGGTCCCTGATAATGATGATGTTGGTAGTAGAAGAAATGTGCATGAGGAGCCACGTTAGCCGGAACAACATGTTGATGTCATAGGTGATCCCGTGAAAGTTTCCACGAAGGGCGCCCCTAAACAGAGCACGACAGGGCGGGCAAAGAAAGATCCAAATGTTACAAAAAATGGAAGACCAAAATCATTTTTTAAGAAAAAACCCGGTCCTCTTTGTGGCATTTATAAGAAAGAGGGCCATAGACGGCAAACGTGCGCTGAGAATGAAAAGTAAGTTTTACATTATTTTAATTATTTTTTGGTTCTCTCTTTACAATTGTCTGATGAGTTGTTTATAATTTGTTATGTAGAAACCGGGTATAAAGATGAAGTATTCTTAATCAATTGAAGGTACTCGCAATTTCAGTTTATTTGTTTAAGGATAAGAGACATGGCACTTTGAGTTTATTCTTTAAGCCACCTTGTTCGATGGAAGGCACTGGCACTTTTAGTTTATTTGTTTAAGGATTGGAGACATGACACTTTGAGTTAATCTTTATGCCACCTTGTTTGATGTTATGAGACACGTGATTTCTGTTATTATGTGTGAAACATGATATATTTGTATGAGTGTGTTACTGTTGTCATGACTTTGTCAACTGATTAATATTTTTTTAATTTAATGTATGTGAAAAAAAATATTTGAAAAAAAGCCCAGCCGTGGCCGGGAGCGCGCACGGACAGTATACTACAATGCCTTGTGGGAGGCCTTTCGGTCGGCGAGCGGGGAGGCCACAGCGTACAACAGGGAATTCATTAGTGTTCTGTAGCGAGCTTGTGAGAAGGCGAAGACGCGGGTATATAAACCGGTCGGCGCGTCTCTCTGCGGGTGAGGTGGGACTAAACTTAGTTGGCACAACGCGCCAGCGTCCCTATCCGCACAAGAAGAGGATCGGCCTACGCGCCCGACGCGCGTCGTTTATGGGCCGACAGATCGCCATATTCCCCCTCGGGATCATTGCATGTGCCCGCTGGGTGGGGCGGGACGAGACCTCTGCCACCGGGCGCGCGGCTATCGGTCGGTCGGTTGCTGGGCCAGCAGACCCGCGCCTGGCGCACGGCGAATCGCGCCAGCCCGCACTAGCTGGACTGCGCGGGCCTGCCACTGCCTCGTCGGATCCAGCGCCGCTGCTGCCAGCACAATCGACGTGGGAAATTGTGCAGGTTTTTTCCACATCGCGCCAACTTAGGACGGCGGGGATATTTTCTAATAAATAAATGACCGCCGCGAGTAGAAACAACAACAGTACATATAACATCGCAGCCGCAAACCGATACATTTTAGGACAGCAAAAATATTACTTGCCCACACTCGTTTAAATGTTTAGTCTCACACGAAAGCGATAAATAAAACATGAAAAATTGTCGAAATTTATCCTAATGCCATGTCGCACTACAATCGTTCAAAGTATCCAACAACGGTAGGAAAACCTTCTACGGGACTAAAACCCTACCGATGCTAACACCTATTCCTTCTCTATGATTTTAACAATTTTCACCTTGACCTTCTCTAATTTGTTCACCTCTAAAAAAATAATTTCTGCGACAATACGTGGCCTTGACTTATTAATCTCTTTCTGGTCAAATTCATGTGTCCAACGATCTCCGTTCCAGTATTTTATGCACCACATCACAAAAAGTCCACAAGACACTCTGCAATAAACATGTGTGATCAGCTTAGGATATAGCATGCACTTCCTTGTACTCATTTAACTTACCCATCGTTTTGTCTCGACATTTTATACTCATTAATTGGCCACGATGAGACATCTGGAAATTTTTTTGATTCAAGAGTTGAGTTGGCCTCCATAATATCCTTAGAAATTTCAGCTCTCTAAAACAAATTAACAAACCAGAATTTAATGTATGACTCAATATTTTTCTGAATGCGAGTGTGAAAATTATAGCGTACCAGGGTGGCAATCATATTGCGAATTCTTTGGCTAATTGCGCCTTTAGAATTTGAGTCAAGAACTTGAAACTCCTCCTTGACGGTGTGCATCACTATGGTTATTCAATGATTATCATTAACGTGCATAGGAAAATACACCTACATAGTAACCAAATGATGTTAGTGCAATTAAATAGTAATGTCTAATAAAAACAAATAAATATGAAAGCAATACCTTGTCCCGTCTGAAATACTCATCCATTACTCTTGCGATGACTTTTGTTTTCTTTGTAACATGTTCTGAGTCTAAATCATTTACTGACTTGGTCTTTCCCCTGGCCCTACTCAACATAAATTTAGGGAACCACGTTGTTGATATGTAACGATCAGAAAAATCACGGTGTTGTAGGTGTTTACAATATGCATTGATGATCTACATACATAAACAAAAAATTTCTATCAACTTGTGAAGTACAAAAGAGAGATTTGTTAAAACCAAACTCATACTTACAGCGCCATGCAACCATTTAAACGTCAGGACATCGTGAAGCATAGATGGCGTGCATATGTCCCCATCTGGTGGCGGCATATCGACCACGGTTCGGTGTGCATGCTTCTTTGTCGATGCTAGAGTCTCAACAAAAACTCTGGCTGCCTCTATGTGATCCGGAGTCATATTAGGAGAACTTGCTAGAATTGAATGTGGTGACGATGCAAACAGATCTAAAACAATGCAGCTACAGTCATTAAAAATAATAAAAAATTTACATAACGAGTGAATGAATTATAAAGTAGTACTTGACTTACTTTTTTTAACACGTTTCTTGCGGGTAATGAGAATGTCGTAGGGGGATTGGCAATATTTCAACTTTTTTCTTTTGCGCTTACCATCATTTTCCTGACTGCCTTCACCATTACCTATGTTGCTCTTTGCCGGGAAACTCTCAAACGTGTCTTCGGACTTTGTTGGTGACAAAGCATCCATAGACTCATCAGAAATATCAGCATTCTGCGGGGTTCGGGACATAGAAGGAAAGTCTTTTGTACGTACAGTTGATGCCGAAGATGGAGAGTTTCCATTATCGTCTATAATGAAAGGATCAGTAGCTTCACCTTTACCGGGTGTCGTCGCCGGAGCACCCGTGTCATCAACGGGCACGGAGGTATCATTGATACCCGTGAAAGATGTTCGTACCTTTACGTCGGTAAGTGAATCAATATTTGGCCAATATTTTGATGACTTGTACTGGCCATTCTTCATCCCAACTCCTTCACCTACATTATCAAATTCGTCATTGTTGTCCCTCTTATTGGGTTTGTACAACACACCTTGCGTGTTCAACCTTTCCATTACCATCTACAAACACAAATGAAACACGATAAGTAGTTGAACAATTAAACCATGTTCAATACAACTTCTAAATTACCTGTGCACATCTTTCGGGTATATTGAGAACCTCCTTGTGAAGCAGCTTTATGTATGTCATCACACGGTCCATACTACAAGTCGTGTTTGATGAAACCATGGACGTGCTTGGCTTTCTACTCCTGTCACCACCTTTCTGTTTAGATTTCTTCGTTTCTTCCTCTGGGACAGTCCCTTCACGTGCTACCTTAGCACGTCTGTACTCTTCGCTAACGCAATTTTCAATCTGTACAACAAACAAAAAAATAAATTAAATAACAAATATAATTAATTACTATGTGCAACCAATAAGGACTTTACTTATTGACTTACATTGCCGGTGCCACGCCCATGCATGTTGTCATAGTCGTCTCGCTTTTTCCCTTCCGTTTCTGGCCAGTTAAGCATTAGTGGGTATTCACGAGACAAAGGATCAAATGTATCCACACCAATTGGCTCAACTTTTTCCCAGTATATATACTACATGATTGTAAACACAACTAGTCAGACACATAGATCACATAAAAATCATATGTACATACAACTATTACGAAATGACTTGTACCTGAAGAAGAGCCAAGTTCCCGATAGGCCACTTGAATTTTTCAAGATCTTCGACCGATTTTTTAATAGCATCCATGCACACCCCCAACATGAAATCGTTCCAATTGTATGACTTGATAGCGTTCACGTCCTCCACCATTTTGTAATAACGATAAGGAACAAACTTGGTGGATTGTGGTGCTAAGACTGTACCCGTAAGAACCAGTATGGCCCTTCTCACAAAATCATCATCATATGACTAAGTATCAACAATATTTTTTATCAACTCATCGATGAGGATTAGGCCTGTTCTTTTGTCTAGAAACCGATTCGAAAAAAAAATTGGCATCTAGTTGTACTGTTGCTATCATGCTACTGACATCATCATCCTCGTTACGTAGTCCGAATATGTCATAAACATCTTCATTAAGCACACTGATGCCGTCGGTATTTGACCGAATAATAAATCGCTTTCTACTACTATCATACGTTGTAATCATAAATTCCAATAAATTTTTCCTCATTTTCACTGAAGGAATTCTCAACATACTGTCCAAATTTGTGCCACGTAGCATCATGCGCTGTCTGGGTGTGAATTTTCCCACCAATTCGCACCACTTCTCAACCGTGCAATACACATATCCCAATTCTTGCATTCTAAATAAGATGACAGTTATCTAACTAGTTACGAGATTCAAAAAACATTATATATGGTTTAATACCATACCTTCCGGCGTCTCGACGTGCACCGGCAGCCCCCGTTGCCTAACCCCACCCAGTGTGGGTTAGTCGTGGCAGCCGCGCGCCCTCTGCCCACACCAGCGCGCTAGCCGACGGCCCGTCCTAGGGTTTAGGGTGTCGGCGACTTTGCCGAGACGGCACGGTCGGGCCTGAGATCCAAGTCGCGTGCAGATGCCGGATTGTATGGCCGCCGTCAGGCCGTCAGGGAAGGGAGTTGGGACGGCCACGGTGGTGCGACCGTCGGATCGGGGAGGGGTGAGGACGTGCGTGGAGGCGGCGTGGTTAGGCGGTCCTGGGGCGAGGTAATGGCGGCCTGGTTTCCATGCCATGCACGCACGTACGGCGTCATAGACGTGGTCACGCCATAGTGGGCCACTTGGTCCGTCCCGTAAAACTACCGCCGGCTGGCCCATGATGCATTTATTAGAAACATGCATTGTACGTTAACATTTCAGTTTAATACCACATCGCTAAGCCGGCGCGCCGTTGACTCCTTTATATAATTTTCTTTTGGTCAATGCACAAACATCTCAGTTTGTGGGACTCTATTTGGAGGATATGCAGGATCGATGTGAGTCTTCACCTGCTCTGAGCTTGTGAAGGTTCACATGGATCATGCATATTCTTCAAAAAGAGAGCCATTATCTCCGATGTTGTTTTAACGTCAGAAAATATTAATGCATTTTTTTAATGCAATCATTCAAATTTTTTGCACACGCACTCATCATCAGGGCCATCATGCGTTTTTTTTTCGGACTCAGCCGGTGGACCCCAAACTTTTTGCACACGCACTCATCGACAGGTCCATCATGCATGCAAGTTTTCATAATTTTCCGGCACCGTATGAATTTCCTATGGTTTTCTCCGTCAAACGCACCAAAAACACTGACCGGGCGTGACGCAACGTGCGTTTGGTGTCCGACGTCGTTCAAATCTTGCGTGGGACCCTAAGATGGGCATGCCCACTGCCTCCCAAAATTGGGTGACGTTTCGTGCATGCCACCTTGTACCACCAATGCAACCGACACTGATCGGATATGAACGATGTCAGCCCCGTACTGCGTTCTCTT
>NC_041392.1:145805734-145807843 GCF_002162155.2 Triticum dicoccoides
CCACCTCATACCACCAATGCAACCGGCACTGTTCGGATATGAACGATGTTAGCCATGTACTGCATTCTTTTTTCGGACTCAGCCGGTGTACCCCAAACTTTTTGCACACGCACTCATCGACATGTCCATCATGCGTGCAAGTTTTCATAATTTTTTGGCACAGTATGAATTTCCTATGGTTTTCTCCGTCAAACACACCGAAAACACTGACCGGGCGTGACGCAACGTGCGTTTGGTGTTCGACGTCGTTCAAATCTTGCGTGGGGCCCTAAGATGGGCTTGCCCACTGCCTTCCAAAATTGGGTGACGTTTCGTGCATGCCACCTCGTACTACCCATGCAAACGGCATTGATCGGATATGAATTTTTTATAATTTTTTCCATGAATTCAATTCTATATTAAGTAGTGTTTTTAATATAATTACATAATAAATTATATATTAAGTATTGTTTTTAACATAACTACTAAATAAATTATATATCAAGTACTGTTTTTTAAAAAAGGGTATTTTCCAAATTATTATTACTTCTAAATTATAACAAAAACCTCATTACTATTACGAAAACTACTTTAGCCATTAATGCAAAACACATAAAAAATAATGAACATTACATAAATTATTGAACATTTATACAATATGTAAGACTTTTCATTATTATTTATACAATACAACATTTATTAAAAATTTACTATTATTTTTGAAACAATAAACACATAACAAAAAAACAATGACACCGGGCGTTGGACGGCCCAGTGACTGTGCGCGACGGCGCGCGTGGGCCGGCCCATTGAGTGTGCGCGCGGTGCGGGGGCAGGGTCGGCGGGGGTGACGACTAAAGTTTAGTCCCACCTCGCCCGCCGAACGACGCCGCGACCGACTTATATACCAACCTCCCACCACCGTTTCGAACTCCTCTCATCCCCGCCCCGTCCCGCCACTGCCCCGTTGGCCTGTGCTGCAGGCCGTAGCTGGGCCGAAAGGCCGGCCCTTTCGCCACCCGGCTTGATCGGGCCGGACCGATTAAGCGCAGTTGCGGCATGCAAGCACAGGTGGGCTTTTTTTGCATTACAATTTTATTGCCTTCTATGAGTCACGGCGCGGGGGAGGTGGAAGGGGCGCTTTTTTAGTCCCACCTCGCGCGCCGAGGGACGCCACGACCGGCTTATATACCCGCATTCGCACATTGTTATATGAGACAGTTAGTAATAATTTGGTTTGACTTTACACTACTAGCGGCGGCACTGCCGCACTGCCCGGTCAGTGTAAGCTCATTACACTGTCCGGGCAGTGCGGCCGTGTACTGCTAGCAGTGTAAACTCAAATCATATCATTACTATCTGTCTTATTTTTTATTATTTGCCACACTATGCAAATTTCATAAGTAGTATCTACAATTTTTTTTTGACATCCTTCAAATGAACCCAAATTACATTAGTGATATCTACCATCATATGTATAATGTCAATAAGAAATAAATTCTGTATTAAGTACTCTTTGAAATATAATTACTTAATAAATTTTATATTATGTAGTGTTTTTCATTCTATGTGAAGTACTGTTTTTTATTAACGGTCGTTTCCAAATTATTAGTTATAGCAATAAACTTATTAATTTATTTTCGACATCCTTGAAATAAACTCAATTTTTTTATAGTGTTCCACCATCATCACTAAGATGCATGCCAAGTTTTCTATCTTTTTTATCGCTTTATGAATTTTCTATAATTTTTCTGTGAAAACAGCACATAGCACACCCCAAACGTGACACAACATGTTTTTGGTGTTCAAATATGTTCAATTCTTGGATTGAATGTCAGGGTCACCATACCAACTCACTTGCAAAAGTTGAGGTCATTCCGAATATGTCGAAAAATTGACCTCCTTCTCCGGAGACCGTTCGGGCAGGACTGAAGGACCCGTCCAAAAGAAGTTTTTTCTCGACATCCTTGAAATGAACTCAAATTTTTTTATAGTGTTCCTCCATCATCACTAGGATGCATGCCAAGTTTTCTATCTTTTTTTATTGCTTTATGAATTTTCTATAAATTTTTCTGTGAAAACAGCACATAGCACACCTCGGACATGACAGAACATGTTTTTGGTGTTCAA
>NC_041392.1:145808829-145810768 GCF_002162155.2 Triticum dicoccoides
CATCCTTGAAATGAAATCAAATTTTTTTATAGTGTTCCTCCATCATCACTAGGATGCATGCCAAGTTTTGTATTTTTTTACCGTTTTATGAATTTTCTATAATTTTTTCTGTGAAAACAGCACATAGCACACCCCGGACGTGACACAACATGTTGTTGGTGTTCAAATACGTTCAATTCTTGGATTGAATGCCAGGGTGACCATACCAACTCACTTGCAAAAGTTGAGGTCATTCCGAATATGTCGAAAAATTGACCTCCTTCTCCGGAGACCGTTCGGGCAGGACTGAAGGACCCGTCCGAAAGGAGTTTTTTTCGACATCCTTGAGATGAACTCAATTTTTTTTATAGTGTTCCACCATCATCACTAGGATGCATGCCAAGTTTTGTGGCTTTTTTTACTTTATGAATTTTCTATATTTTTTGGTGAAAACACCACATACCACACCCCCGGACGTGATGCAACATGTTTTTGATGTCCAAATACGTTCAATTCTTGTATTGACTGTGGGGGTGGGCATACCAACTGACTTGCAAAAATTGAGGTCATTCCGAATATGTCGACAAATTGGCCTCCTTCTTCGGAGACCGTTCGGCCAGGACCGAAGGCCCCGCACGAAAGGAGTTTTTTTCCGACAGCCTTGAAATGTACCCACATTTTTTATAGTGTTCCACCATCATCATTAGGATGCATGAAAAGTTTTCTGGATTTTTTATCGCTTTAAGATTTTTTCATAATTTTTTCGTGAAAACACCACATACCACACCCCGGATGTGACGTAATATGTTTTTGGTGTGCATGCATGACAAGTTCTCCGGAGACCGTTCGGGTATGAGAGAAGGTCCCATGCATGCGTTTTGCGACTGATTTTTCTACAATTTCTGTGTCGATTATCGTCTCGTAACGTTGAAATGTATCTTTCCGTTTATTTTTTTAAGTTGCACAACTAACATCAAATTAAACATACGGATTTTTCTTCAGATAAGCGATTCCGAGTTCATTCATAATTCAAAATATTTTACATAACCCTAAACATAACCGAGCACTGCTCTTACATAACTTAGACCGAAATTTAAATAAAAACCCTAACACTAGACTACTCGTTGTCGCTGGCGCCAGTGAGGTCGACGACCGAGGCCATACCGCCGGCCTCTCCTTCGCCGTCATCGCCGCCATCGTCGCCACCGTCGTCGTCGTCGTCGTCGTCGCTGAAATCCCACCAATTGTCTTCCCGCGCCTGCTGCTCTTGCACCGCCGCTATGGCCGCCAGCCGCTCTCGTTCCTCACGAGTGGCCGCCGCCGCCGCCTCCTCTGCCGGCCGGGCCAGCACCGCAAGTAGCCCCGGCGTGTCGTCGGGGTCTCCGTCTTGCGCGAGGGCGGCCTGCGCCGGCGGGATCTCGACCAGCGCCGGGGTAGGGGGCGCCTGCTGTGCCGGGGCAGTGGGGGCGACTGGAGGTGGGCTGTGGCGGCGGCGACCACGGGAAGTGCCGGCCTCGCCGGTAATGTCCCCGACGGTGCGGCCGGCCACCGCGTCCCTGAACGCGCCGAGGACGATATCGAAGTTCTTCCCGCGCCAGAACCTGTGTCGGGCCCTCCGGCTGTACAGGCCGCCAGGGAACACGCGGAGCTACTCCCTCGTTGGCGGTGGTCCCATGGTTGGGATGCCGTCCGCCCCGATCCGCCATGGCCTCGGCAACTTGGCTGCCGGCGGCACCATCAGGCTGTACCGGGCCAGATCCTCCGTGTCGCCGATGGTCAGGCTCAGCGGCCAGACGCCGCTCGGCCACGCGCCCTCGTTGGAGTCGCTGGAAGACATTGCCGGCGAGGAGGGGGGGATGGGCGGGCGAGGAGAGGAAGAGAGATGGGCGGGGCGAGGGAGATGGCACGGCGTGGTGAGGGGCTGGCGCGGCCTTTTATAGACGGCGGGGGAGGGAGGTGG
>NC_041392.1:145811347-145868635 GCF_002162155.2 Triticum dicoccoides
GCGTGTGAAAGCGAGGCAGCGGCGGCGTGTGAAGGTGCGGCGCGGCAGCCGAGGCATCCCTGGCGTCTGGGCGCGGCAGCGGTGGCGTGGGAAGGCACGGAGACGGCAGGCGCGGCAGGCGATGCGTCGGTGGCGGGTGAAGGCGGGCGGGCGGTCGCCGCAGCGGCGGCAGCCGACTGGTCGCGCCAACTGCCGGCCCGAGGCGGAAGGCTGGCGGCAGGCGCCCGATCGCCGCATGCGTGGCAGTGGAGGGCGCGGACTACGAGGGTAGCAGGCGGGCGGTAGAAGATCAGCCGCGAGCAGTCGGCGCCTGCATGCACGCCGCCATTACTACAAAGCAGTTAATTGCACGGCGATACGACCGTCCGCGTCACATCCACACGTACGCCCCACCGGTCAACGCCGACTTTTTTTTAATAAAACACGCCCTGCATCTAACATACTGGGCCCGTGGATGCTAACTGCTCGGCTCGGCTCGTGTGCTCACGGCTGCCAAGCGGCTCGGCTCGTCCCGCAGCCGCGTACACACAGGCGCGCGGAGTATCGGCGTGGATGCGCGGGGGGTAATTTTTTTTTAAATAAGACGATCGTGCCCCTGGCAGCGAAGGGGTATGGGGGAATCTCAGCCCTTGATGTTTAAGGAGGGTGTACCGAAGCAGAAGTCCACATTTAAATAGTTTTTAATCATCGACGATTTGATATACCATTATTTTAAGCTCGTGGACTTTAAGAAGGGGAGAAAGTTTTAGGGAACAAGGTTGGATGGCCGACTCCTGCATCACTGTCCGCGGACTGCTCTGAATCAATCCGCGGACGGATAGTCGATGTTGGAGACGCCCTTAGATCCCTTTTACGCACATCAAACCAGTTTAGATAGTTCAGAGTATGATGCCCTAGATTAGGCAATATGACAACATAATTTTCATAGGGTGTGATGTGCCCTAGTTATTGTACATCTAAGTGAGTGAATCAAGCACAAAGAGGAAAAGAAAAAAAGAAAAAGAAAATATCCACACGAATCTCGATGTAAGATCAATGACATACGACTTAGATGTGCAATACTTATGGCATATCTAGATGTGCTTTAGCAAAACTGATTTTCATACTATATTAATGCTTTAGAGACACCCATATTTCTATTAATTAACGCCCTAGATTATGGCGGGCAAACCCATATTTCTATCAACCATCCCGATTGACGATCCCGTTCCTCAATCACAACTTGATCTAAATATACATAAGCAATTCCTAACATATGTTGGCTTCTAGTTCAAGGTAGCTTTCCTAGGTTTACATCACCTGAAAGATAGCAACAGGAGGGAAGAGTAACAAGATGGAGTGGAAACGGGTGGAACATAGCTATACGTGACAGGGAAAGAAATATTGTGTGTTGGTTGTTGCTTGCTCAGCTCGAGTCCCGGTCTTTCACTTGCAGCTTGCAAGTGGCTGCATAAAGTATTGCAATGTGTACATCATCTCACTGTCTACATTAAGTATTGCAATGTGTAGAAGTATCTAGTACCGTATCATATCTCTTTGGTGATGCCACCGATAGTTCCAGGCACTTGAAGTGTGAGTATTCCTTGCCAACTTTGAAATAGTCATTTTTGGTCCAAGCTGGTCCATCTAGCATGCTAGTGATGTATTACCTCGGTCTCAAAACTCGATACATCCGTATCTAGACAAATCTAAGACAAGAATTTTGAGACAGAGGGAGTATTTATATATGTATTCGATTTGTCTACATTTCACTACGATAGCATGTGGTTTATATCTATGTTTGCTCCTGGTTAATGGTTGCAGTATAACTGTATAGCATCTCTCTTTGCTATAGGGCAGACTTCTCCTGAAATTTGCACCCAACAAGTATAGTTGTATTTGGATGTGACCCATGTGGATCCTCTACTGGAATGTCATCTGTCATGAGGGGCCATATTTGGTAAGTTTCTTTGTTGCTTAGCTCAGAGCTTTAATATCTGAAAAGGACAGGATTCTAACTACCAACATTTTCTAAAAGGATTCCAACCACCCAAATGTTCTGCCCATTATTTCTTTCCATAAATGGGCTGCCCTTTCTCTTATTTCAAGAGGCAGGATACTGTTTTTCCGTTGAGACCACACATGATTCTTTCTTTCTTTTTATAAAGCAAATACAGTAGCAAATTTTATAAATCACAAACTGACTGTGTAGGTCATTCTACGCGTCAAGGCGTGAATTGTGTATCCGAGATCCAAGATAGTACGATTGCGAGCTCTGCACATGTGTACACTCATGCATGTACATATCGAAACATAAAAATATACTTTCATATTCATACGCTTCTACGTCGACCGGTGATGAGGTATACATATTCTAGTAGTGCAAGTGGCACCGTGTTTATAAATGTTTAGTGACCAGTCAACATTCATTTAGATTACTGTTGAATTCAAAGCTCACAACTTGGAATATTTTGGTGAATGAGACTTGAACTGCCGAGTGGATTGTAGTATCATACTGAAGGTCTACATCTGACGATGAGTTTGTAGAATAGCAAATTGTAAATGGTTACCTCTGGGTCAGGTAGCTTCGAGACCTAAAAACTACTCATGTAAATGCTGGATTTAAGCTTTATAAACCAGTAACTACTCATGTAGAGTACTTAGTAACAAGCAAAAGTTGACCTCGTAGTATCCCATGTAGAGTCCCTCACACTATGCACTCTTGCCTCAAAACAAAAGTACACATCGTCAACTGTCAAGGCTGCACGCCACATTTTATTATATAGCTGACACATCTATAGAAACATGTACACGCACAGTCAACTGTCGAGGCTACACGCCAATGATACCATACTTTGTTGCAACGAAAAGATCTAATAACACATGCTCCACCTTACATCCAAAAAATTTCAACCGTATACTTTTTAAGAACTGCATGCATCAAGTGGTTGACCCAAAATTTCTTAATTAATGACAAACTAAATAAGGAAATTTCATTATTTAAAAACCGTTAGGCTATGGGTCTGTTTGGATTGTGCCCATAGTCAGCGTGTCAAAATCAGGCATGCCAATAATTTGCCGAACTATTTCGTCACCACCATCGTGCGGCTCATGCCAACAAGCAGGCATAAAAGATGAACCAAGTAGATGAAAAATTAGTGTGGATAGAAAAGGTGCTCCGATCCAAACACTTGCTCATGCTAGCTCACCGCCAAAATTTAGGTAGGGCAGCCCGGCTGCATTGCAAACAGACTCTATATTTCGCTCTTTGGCGAGCAATAGCTAGCGCTCGTTAACAGAAACTCCACGCATGGGCTGGTCCAATATGTTTCTTTATTTGCTTTTTCGTAGTCACTCTCCTAGCTTCGACCCGAGAAGTACGTTGGTATTCTTTTTGTTTTCTTGTAGGCGCTCAGCCCCTCCTAGGGTGGATTGGAGAAGTTCTTGTTTTTGTTTTTCTGTTTCGGCTTATTTTCCTTTCTTTCCTTTTATTTTCCTGTTCTTTTGTTGTTTCATTTTTCTTCTTTTATTTTTCATTTCTCTTTATTTATTTATTTATTTATTTATTTTTATTTCATGTTTTCTCTGATTTTTTATTTTCTTGTTTCACATTTTTCCTTTTTTTCTATGTTCTTTCTTATTTTAATTATTTTTATGGTAGTAGTACATTATATTATCATCCGATGAATGATTTTTTTAAAGCATGAACATGTCTTTAAGATATATGAACATTTGTTAACATACAAACACATGACTTTTGTCTTTTGACATATTTAGAAATAATAAACCAATCACGTAATTTTTTTCCATGCGTTCAAGAAATGCACATATATTTGATTCAAAAAATATTTGCAAAAAAGTGTACATGAGTAATAGAAAAATCAAGCAATATATGAAGTAAATATTTAAAATTTATATTCATCAAAATATTGAATATGGAAAGAAATGTTCATATATCTCAGAAAAGATGCTTATGTTTTGGAAAATAATGTTCACTTATTTTTTTATAAAAATCATTTATCTTGTGAAAATATAAATATATTTTATCTAAAAGAACAGAAAAAAAGAGAAATCAAATATATGGAAAGAAATATGTCAACGCATAGGTAAAACATATTCATGCGAAAAAAATGTCTATGTAAAAAGGTTATGTTTCCATATGTTAAAACAAATTTCCATCCGTTCTTTTAAAAATCCATCCAAATATTTTAAAAAAATTATATATGAAAAAACAAATGTTCATGAAATTTATTAAAATGTTCCATATGTTAAAAGAAATTTCCATCCATTTTTAAAAAAAATCACACATTACTAAAAATACTCGTCTAATTAAAAAAGGGTTGGAATATTTTAAAAATTCTTAGGTAATTTTTAAAATATTTCCCGTGCAACTAGAAAAATGTTTGTTTTTTATTAAAAAGGTATTTAGAAAAATTATCTATTAAAATATATTCATACATATATAGAATATATTTTTTCATGTTTAAAATAAATATATTCACATATTAAAAGGCATATATGAATCTCATAGAAACAATACTCATGTGTATCCAAGAGGACAGAGGAAAAAGAAACAAAAAAACTAAATGTGAAAGGAAGAAGGAAAAAAGACAGAATCAAAATGAAAATAAAAAATAAAACCAAAAGGCAAACAAGTAGAAAAGGGGGAAAGGAAAAAAGAAACATAAATAATGGAAAACCAAAAAATGAAAAATAAAAGGGAAAGGGGTAGAAAACACAAATAGAAACTAAATAAATAAATAGATTATATTGTTTTACTGTGTTGGTTACGCTTCACGCAGTGGCGAGTGATCGACGGGAAAGTGGAACCCACCAGTTCACACTGGAGCCGACGAGTGCTAGAAAATGAGAAAAACTATTGTTTGGGCCGATAGAGACAGGAACGACAGAGGGTGGGCGCTACCTATTACCCGCTAAGAGCGAGGCATAGACGCACCCAAATGATTGATCTTCACCTTCTTCTTGTGGAATGGCTCTGCCATCAGGGCCTAGTGTGGGTCTACAAATGTGCTCCTTTAGTTGTATATCTACTGGTTATAGGGAAAGGGGTTTAGCGAAAGGATATATTGCATTCAATCTTTTTATGGACCCCTAAATAATCAAACTTTTTTTAAAAAAAAATTGAAAAGGTAATTGTGTTTTTTTTCATTCCAAACAGAGACGAAATATTTGCCTCATCTCATCAAGGAGAAGTTTGCAGAGCAAGACAACAAAGGCCAATACAAAGGGATTAATCTCTGGTAAAATAGCACTCAAGTGTTTAGTGCCCATAATGCTCCAGTTTCGATGTCATTCTTGATGGAAGGCAAGGTGGCGATGTTGTTGAAGAATAGGAACACTCGCACCAAACCTCCTAGGATGGTGAGGGAGTCCATGGCCTTTATGTGGATGCTGGTAATTCTCGACGCACAAAGTCGCCATGCCATGACTGTTGGTAGATTATTTCATGAGTTGGTGTCGAGGCCTTATAAGCTCACCACTCATTACTCATTGACCATGATCCAAATCCTTGAACTGTAGCAACATTTAAACATGATATGCGCCACCATCTCCAGCTCTCTCTCTCTCTCTCTTGCAAAGCTGACAAAGGTTGCATTTTAGGCAACCATGATCGCTCCAATCTATCAAGTGCCCACAGATCATCTTGTAGGCAAGAGGCATTTGAATTTTCATTTAATTTCTTATATGTGGAGCACGGATAGGCCATGCCGAATATGTGTTTGATTGAGCCACTCAGCATTGGAAATGGAAGGGAAAACATAAAAGGTATGTTTGGTTACCCGCATCGTTTTTTACCCTTTTACATACTTGTCCCAGGTGGGCCTGGTTGAGCTAATGCAGGCAAAAAACCATTATCTACACTTAGTTTGATTGCCTGCATATAGGCTGCCTTTAGGGGAAAAAATTGTCTGTCGCTTGGTTGCGTGCATTGGCTTGGCAGATGCAAATGCCCGGTGTTTGGTTGCATACAGGCAATGTGATTAAGAGTTAACACCTACACATGACACACCGAGGTGTGTGGTTGCATACAGGCAGTGTGATTAAGAGTTAACACCTACACATGACACACCGAGTTATAATAAAGTTCTTGGTAGTGTGCTCAGCAATAGCACCGTCAGTGTAGGCCGAGGTAACCAAGAGGAACGGCGCCAACAGGGACGTTGTCCATCTGACAAGGTTGACAATTATACACAACACTAGCGACGACATGGCGCTGAGGCAGATAAAGATAAGAGAAATGCAGTTTGACGGTAGCTTGTGATCAAGCTTTATACTACTTGAGCTCATAGATCAACAGAAGTCAAGAAGCTCATACTACTGTCACGGTATCCTCCTACCATTGATCGATCTCAGTATATCTATAACCTCACACGTACCTTGCATCATGACATTGGCTGAAGAGATTTGCTATCTGGTCATCCACCATTAGGGAGCACTTGTCGTCCACAGATGCAGAGGATGATGCCAATCCTTCAGCCAGGCATTCAGACACTGGAACCACGGCCATCAACAAACCGAATCCGACCAATTCCGATTCGGTTTCGTTCCGCAAACCAAGCAACTGGATGACCCAAAAAATTGGACACTCTCCCTCTTGTGCCACTGGAATCCCCAACAACCAAACACACCCAGTTCCCTTGCTTCCAAGCATGCATTGCCTTACAAAGATTATACAAACGAAAAAATCCCGTCGAAAAAATAATGAATCGGTCGGTCCATTACAATCAGTACAAAAAACAACTGATCTCATCTGTTTTTATCTCACAAAAAGGTACAACAACAAAAAACAACTTTCTCTGCCGGCTATTTACACTGATGCACAAACAGGGTAACATTTAGCAGAGGATATGGAACAAGAAAGCCACTCGTAACTTTATATATTTTAACTTACATGGGCGCCTAATTCTGTAGATGCTGTCATTTGTTCGACCATTGGAATTCGATTTCCAGGTTCCTATTCGGACCGCTTTTGCTCTCCGGCAGCAGGGTGTACTCTCCGGCGACTGACCCCAGCATGACGACCCGGTCGATCTGGATCGTCACCTTGCCAAACGATTTCTGCAACAACAGGCAGGGAGATTGAGGATGCAAATACAGTGACGCGAGAAACAGCAGCAAAAGGATATGAAGTGGTAAATATGATGCATGTATATCACATTTCAGTACCTTTCCGAATTTGCTGTTGTTTTTGCAAGAGATATGAAGCTTCTGACCCTTGGGAGGGCTGTCAAAAGCCCATGCAAAGGCCTCGTCCCATTCAGGTGACTCACCAGTCGAGACAATCTGCGTACAGTATCATGTGATTCAGGTCAATTAACTTTGTTACACTGTGTGCATGTGCGCACTTGGTTAAGTGCAAAAGGAAGCTCAAAACCAAATATACCTATATACAGCATCATTAAGAAAATAAACTAGCAAATATCCATGCTTCAAGTTAAGCACCAAATGCAGGCATTACAATTAGGAGTTATTGCAATTTCTGCTGTTAATGGTAACACTGGAGACTGATGTACCGTATTTCAATGCTCCGGTGTCTAGCAGTAGCGGTAAAATACAGCCCCTATGTTCTACTCCCTCCGTCCCATAATATAAGAGCGTTTTTGACACTAGTGCAGTGTCAAAAACGCTCTTATATTATGGGACGGAGGGAGTACTATTCACTACAGCATAGTGCTTTTGCATCAGGGTACCGTATGTACAGGACTAGCAAGCCCCTGATAGGACTAGATACCGAAGGTTTACCAAGAAATATCTCTCTTCCAAACATCAGAGGCTAAAATAAATACTTGGAAGCACCACAGCACAAGAACTGATAGGATCCTAATTAACCCTTTGATATGGACTGTCGAACTATGATCTTGCTAATAGATCATAGAAGTGCACATAAAAACAAATAAATAAGAAAAAGGTAAACAATATTAACTGCAGGCATAGCAATTATTTATTGCCAGCATGGAAGTACTAAATTGTGCTATGGACTTATATCCCTAAAATGAGATGCACAAACAATATAGACATACCTTTGTCAGCCTTGCTGGATTATTTCCAAGAGTAAGCTTGCAGAATGCACTAGCATTTCCCACTGATTGCCTCAGATTGTTGCCACGCTTTATAGTAACTGTAAGTGTCCCAGGCAAGCACTGAAGTAGCAACTCTGCCTTCTCTTGAAACCGTGGTGGGCCAGACTGTATCAAGTACTGAAGTAGAGGAATAGCCTCTGACGCAGCAACTGATTGAGCTTTAAATACTTCTGCTGGGCAAGCCGTCCATGCTTGTCTTAGCAGATATAGTGAATCCAGTGCTGCTTCTTGAGTTGCTTCAGAACCAGTTTTAAGGGATGTTACAAGATGCGGGATACATATTGTAGCAGGTTCAGTGACTCTCAGACGAGGGAAATTGCTAAGTAAAGCATTAAGTGCTTTAAGATACTCCTCATTAGCACTCCCAGATGCCCATATATCCTTCTCAATTGAAGCTGCATACAAAGCACCATCATCAGGTACATAAACTCTGCGTAGAAAAATAAAACCACATTCCAGGATGCCAGAAATAAATTGTTCTTACGACTAGAAAATAAGAGTTAAAAACAATGCCTATTTTGTGTAGAGAACCACTAAAATATAATACTATCTTTTTTTCAAACACGTTGCTTCGCTTTGCTATATACTATCATTTTGTTTGACTTGTTAATATTGAAGGTAAACTTTGACTTATATAGCATGAAAGGCACTGAAACACAACAAGTGACTAATGCAAGTGATCCAACACAAACAAGAAGGGGGTACTGCTTTACCTGTTATAACTCTGACTGTTTCACTCGTGGCATACTCTTGGATGGTGTGGTTGTTGAACAGAAGTTTGACAAACATTGCTGCCTGAACAGAAGTATCAGGATTGCTTGAACTGATAAGGTCCAGCAAGACCTGGACGCCACCAGATTCTGCAACTGCTCTTTTATTTGCTCGGCTGTACATGACTAGATTCTGCAAGGCACAAATGGCTACCACTTTCATCTCTTCGGTTGGCTGGTCTTCAAGAAGATTGACCAGAGCACGGCATGCTGCGACGGCATCAGTAGAACGAGCAAGACCTTCATTTTGGAAAAGATCTCCAAGAGCAAGAGCAGCAAGCAATCTTCCCTGTTGAGACTGCGTCTGTGGATCCAGAAGGTACATGGATAAAGGTGCAATAGCATTTTTAGCAGCCTTCGCCTCCCTTATTCTTATGTTGTTCAGCAATGCCTCAATGAGTCTTGCAGCAGCTTCCTCACACTGATGACTCCTCAAGAGATCCAGAAGAGCTTCTACAGCACCACTCTCAGCCATTGCTTCTGCACTTGTTGAATCATCACTCTCCAATACAAGCAGGGCATTCAGTGCACCCACAACGGTACTTTCAGTCCCTGATCTGAGCAACTGCACTAGTACCGCAACAGGAACCTCAAGGAAAAACTCGGTACTGTACTGCAAAATGCTAGACAGGACAGCTGCTGCAGATTCCCATACAACATGAGGCAAAGGAGGATCAGATTGCAGCAGCACCTTGGACAACTCAAACACACCACCCTCCTTTGCAATTGTATTTGGCCAGGCTAATGCAAGATTAGCAAGAGCTTTTATAGCTCTCTGCTGTAAATTTGGCAAACCTGATGAGAGAATTTGAATGAGGGCAGGGATGGATTGCTCTGCTACTGTATCCTTCTGGAGGTGTTCTTCCAGGAGAAGATGAGATAGGAGCTCCGCAGCCAATTGTTGCACAGCTGGTGGAGATGAATTCAGTAAAGTAATGACTGGCTCAATTGTTTGGCGGGGTGTCAAGTTGTAATCAGCTCGGCATTCAGGATGCTCCAAAATATTGACAAGAACCTGCAAAGTGCTATACTGCCCCTCAGGACCAGTATCTGCCTTTGATAGCAGAGAGAAAAGAGGCTGTACTACTTTGGCTGCAGATGGGCCTTTTGCTATGCTAGCATTATTTGTCAAAATCCGAAGCATTTCCGCCAATGCAGTGCAAAGAAAATCTGGAGCATCATGAAGAATATCAAGAATGCTCTCAATTACACCAGCTTTAACCATTTCCAATTTGCAAGCCGGCCTATCTTTTCCAATCTTCACCAAAGCTCTGGCAACTGCCTCATGAAGCATGAAATTTTTGCCAAACAAAAGCCCAACAAGAGGAACGACTGCCCCATGCGCTGCCACTAATTCAGCGAGTTGTTCATCATCTAGGAGCTTATCCAGTGCACGGACTACAGAAAGCTGGGCCGGGTTAGCTTCACTAACCAGTAAACCGACCAAAGGTTCCACACAACGGGCTGCAGCCATTGTAGAGCGGATCCTTGTATTTGCAAACAGAACACCGCACAGTTCAGCGGAATCACCTTTCAACTCAGCTGAACAATCTGAGGACAGAATCCGGCACAGAACATCCACTGCGTTCATCTCAACATCGGCAACTGCAAGTGCTCTTGACGGATTGTCACAAAGCAGTCTAACAAGTGCTGATATGGCTGCATGCTGCTCCCTCTCCATGCCAGTACTCAGAACTTCTACAAGCGGCTGAATAGCCTGTCGAGCTGACTCACTGTTCCTGACATGGTCTGCACAAAACAAACTTTCTAATGCCTTTGCCGCGCTATAGCGTGAATTTCTTCCTCCTAGACGAAGGACTGCCACAAGTTGGTTTACAGTACCAAGTGCTGATTCATGTTGCCTTATTTCCGCACAACTAAAAAGAATGCCCAACAACTCAGTTGTGGCTTCTTCTGTTGCGTCTTGTGGGCTAAGTGATAGGTATTTGGTAAGTGCTTCTAGGATTCCAACTTCAGCCATCAGCAGCATGTTTGGAACACAATCAACAGCCAATTGTGTCAAAAGACCCAATGCCAAGAAAGGAGCACCAGGTCTTTCTGGAATGGGTTTAAGTAGATCAACAAGAAGAGGAATGGATTTTCTGGAAGTTGAACCAACCCTGATATCATCAACTCTGAATAGCCTTTCCAGTGTAGTTTCATCAGGATTAGGCACCAACATGAATTCCTCTGATAACTCTAAGAGATCAGCTATATCAACATTAGCACATCCAAGCAAAGATATAAGTCCGGTGGCTGCTCCAGAATTAGCAACGGCCAGAAGAGTTCCTCTGCTACCGTTACTAACCAGACTTGCCAAAGCTTGTGCAGCAAAGTACCTGTATGCTGGCTCGTCTGACCTTAACAAGTTCGAGAGCACAGGAATTGAATGGGATGCTGAATTAGATCGATTGACCTCTCTTTCTTGAAATAGCAATGCAAGAAGTAAGGCACAGACCCATGCGGTATTATCTTCTTCACCCTGATAAAAGCATAAAGATACATTACGAGCAGTCCCAGAAATTGAAAGGAAAACAAAAACTTAACAAGCTATGAGCAACAAGACAATGCATTATGTGTACATAAAAACTAGCAAATGAATAATTTAAGTTTTATTAGATAATTTGCGGTGGATCTTTCCTCGTCAAAATGAAAAATTTAGGGAACTGAACTAGTCAGCTGCAGCGCAATATAATGCCAAAAAATTAACACAGACAAAAATGAATACCATGAGAACTTCCAAATGCCAATCATGATGTCCAACCAAAAGAATCACAATGTAACGTTACTTTTGATTATATCTAATTTTGAAGTATGTGAGGCATTAAAGGGTGTAAACTATCTTTCGATGTGAATACCAAAATAAGTCTTCTATCTGATAAGAATTTGGAGACCAGTGCACGAGTAAGATATACGATGGGTCTCCAGAAGTAGTATCAGACAAGTCTCAAAAGCAAAATACCAAACAGAACTTATCATGTCTAATCGAGCACAGAATTTTATTATCGTTATGTTGTATGGAGAACTCAGTGACATAGCTATGCTATCCAAATAGAACCTGAGAGTTGATTCAGTTGATCGTGTACTTCACAACGCAAGTATGGTCGAAGATACCACAAATCTTTTCTTTTGAGTGTCAATTCAGTTAGTTGCTACAATTCAAGTTTTGAATATTTGGACACAACGAAACGAATGCAAGTTCAAAAAGAAACCCCAAATAAAATAGATGGCAAAGACAACTAGCTTAGAAAATTAGAACTCCTCAACAATGGTTCATACTGTTGCAAACTGAAGTGACTAAATGTGCCAGGGGATATGTGATTGGTTCGGTATGGCTTAAAGCCCATCTCAGAAGAAGAATGGGAGAACTGATTGGTTTTGGAAATATCCATTTGAAGGAAGCGCTTCATTTCTGTTAACTTTTCATTAGCTCTTTTCTTTAGTCATGCCAGGTTATGTAGGCCTTTGGTTCCTCTGGAACCTTTATACAAAATAATGTGCATTACAATGAAGAGTAACAAAAAGGACAAACATGGGATCGTATGCACAGGCAATGATTGTGCCAAGGAAACACTAATCCCTGGAATTGTGAAGATGAATCAACACAAGCTAATGTTTCATGGAAAAGTATGAAACTTTACTCAAGGCACTGAGACTTAGCAGGTGATAATTAAATCAATGTTCCTTATAGCTGTACAATAGATGGAATGGTAGAAATCAGCTAGGTACGAAGTGATCCATCCAATCTAGAATAAGTTATTGCCTACCTAAAACCTAAAGATTATTCAGTCTATAAGCAAATTTAGGAGCAAAATTCAAAAACAAAGAAGCTCTGAATGTAAACTGTGTATGTAATGCAAGATAATGAAGTGTGTAAGAGATAATAACATTCACATACCAACTGGCATATGTACAAAGAATAAGGGAAAATGGAATAACTAGCATCCACATACCACATATAGAAATGCATTTTGAGAAATCTTCTCAGTGAGCATTTGAACTGCTCCAGCTTCTAGAATTTCTGCTCTTGTTTTGTCGTCATGGCGAGCAAAGACAGCAAGTAGCCAGAGTGGAATCATGTTACCCGAGATAACAGCAGTGTGGGGCACCATTTCAGCATCACTGCTATTTTCTTTTGAGTGCCTGGAAATTTTAATGTCTGCTATACTTTCACCATCTCCATTTTCAGAAGGTAAGTTTGCTGTATTGATCATACCAACTAGAGAATGAATTAGCTGAATGTACAAGCTTGAATCACTCAGTATCTCAATCTGCTTTTGACAATGCTCTTTTGCTGCACAAACAAGAAGAGCACATCCACCAACTTTAACTTTCAGAAGGTTAGAACCAATGACCCGCCGTGCTGCTGATGATATGCAACCTGGGATTTCAGAAACCAAACCACCCACAACATCATGTTGGTCCAAACAGAGCCTTGACAAAACTTCTATGGCTTTATCTTGCAAGGCGGGTACTGCATCAGCTACACAAGAAACAAGGGGAAGTATGGTGTGGGGATTTTCTGCAAGAGCTGTCCAGGGAGCCTTGGTATGCCCACTTGACACCTTCGATCTTGATAATAGCACCAGTGCATCAAGAACTTCTGATGTTGCCGAAGCATCACCATCAGCAGCTTCCAAGAGACCAGCTAGAGCAAGGACAGCACCAGAGCGATTAATAGTATCTGAGATAGCTTGGTTAATGGGTCGGCACTGCAACAGGCGAGCTATTGCTGCTGCTCCATGAATTCTTCCATCAAGAGTACCCTCCTTAAGAACACGAGTTATAGGGAACATAATTTCTTCAAAAGATACCAGCGCAGACAATTCATGATCAAGAAAAAGGTTGGCCAAAGCTCGGGTTGCTTGCTCTGCTACTTCAAGAACTGTTGAACTTGCAAGTGAGACTAGTGGAGCAAGTGCATCACGTCCAACTGCAGCAACCTCCTTATTTTGCTTGACCGAAAGAAAAATGGCAGCAAGGCAACATGAGGCCTCCATTAGTATTCTGTCGGACTGCACGCCAATCAGTTTCATGACTGGCCAAAGTGTCTTCACTGCAATATGTGTTTCTCGCAAGTCTTTGCGGCAATGGAATAGACCAGCAAGAGCAGATGCTGATGTAGCCTGAGTTTCTTCTTTTGGGGAGCTTAGAATTTTGATCATTGTCTCAACTGCATCATTTGCAGCACTTCCTTCATGCAGAATATCATTAAGTGGTGCAACAGAAAGCAAGCTTTTCAAAGCATCAAGAACATAAATTTTTGATTCAGGCTGTTCACTTGTCAACAGAGCAGATAACTGACTAATAGTTCCAGTATCTGACTTGTGAATGAGATGATTCAGTGTTTTGGATGCTATCTCTTTGCCGTTGTCACTTCCGTTTTTGAGAAGCCATAGCAAAGCAGGAACTGCATCAGCACTTTCAACACATGCTCGTATGTCTTCACTGTGATTGCATAAATTGCCAATGATGGTTGCTGAATCTTCTTTAGCTTTCGGAGAACCAGTTTCTAATATTTGAACAAGAGGAGGTATACCACCAGCAGCAGTGATAGCCCATTTGCACTCATCATTCTCCTTTGACAGAAGAGCGAGCAGAGCAACAGCACATTCCTGCTGCTGTTCTGAGGATAGACCAAGTAAGGAAATCAATAGCTGAACACCCTCACGGCCTTGCAGAGCTTGCCATAAATCACAATCTTTCTTGCAGAGAGCAAAGAGTGATGTCATCAGGTCATCTTGCACCTCAGTGCCTGCCATGGTTATCAAACCAACAAGCAAACGTTTTGCATCAGAATCTGCAAGCGTCTTGCAGAGAACTGGGTTACTATACAAGCTGGCCAAAGCTTCAATTACACGCTCCTGTACAAGGAAGGGCGCCTTAGGCTTGAACTGTTTCATTAATGTCTTCTCAATGACCAGAGGGTCTGATGCACTGATTGATTCTGCATTTATGTCATATATCATCAACGCTGAGGCTAATGCACCAAGAGTGTCAGCAATCTGTGCAGAGGAAGAGCATGATTCAAGACTTTCACCGAGGCTTGAGATTACATAAGATAAACCACCAGAAATATTTGCTAATGCACACATCGCATTTTCTTGCAGTGCTTGGGCAGATTCTCCGTGCATGAACTCTTTTGATGGAGCAATAGTAGCATTTATAAGAGCAGGAATCCCATTAGAACTAGCTACCTCACGCCGAGCTTCTTTACTCTGCGCAGAAAGGGATTTCAGAGCACCAGCAGCTTCTGCTCTAATAGATGTTTCATTACCAGGACCAAGCAACTTTAGGAGCTGTTTTGTTGTTTCTCCTGATAAAACTTTTGAACAAACTGATGAGTCTTCCATCATTAAGGCCCCAAGAAGATTGCACACATTTGCTAGGGTATTTGTCTGTCCAGAACCAATCAGCTTTATAAGTATATCAACTCCACCACATCGCACAGTTGACGACCAAAACCCCTCTGTGCTTTTTGACAAGTTCTTCAGTGCTCCGGTTAGCAGGCCATCCACCAAACTCTCATTCTTGAGGCTAACTTTGAGTTGCTCCCACAGTACTGGGACAACATTTTCTGTTGAGAATATCTTTGAACCAACATGATCCCTTATCCCACCTTGAGAAACAGCATAAATTGTTTTGGCAGCTGCAGTCTGACTTTCAGCTGACTTGGACCTGAGAAGAGCAAGCAATGGAGGGATGCAACCACCAAGCAGAACCTTCACCCTTAGCTCCTCTTCCTTGCAAAGAGAACCAAGAACAGTAGCAGACAGCATCTTAATTCCAGATGAGCCAGATCTGAGGAGAGAAACAAGTATTGGAACAGCTTGTGAATGTGATGCAACAGCTCCAAATGCAGTATCACGTGTTTGAACAAGATCCAATAACTGCTTCAATGAGCTTTCTTTTTCTTGAGTGGACGAAGAACTCTGCCGCAACTGCTCAATACAATGAGCAACACTTGAAAGTGTCTCCTCATCCTCCATATTGACTCGGTTCCTGCAATTACATATGATCAGACTTAGTTCTAGTGTCCAATACTTCACAATGATTTTGATGTGGTATAATTTACAAGAGCATAGTAGTTTATCAAAAGTTCACAGCTAAGATGCTACTTCATCTGATCCAAAATGTATTCAAGATGATACTCTGACCATCAATTTCTTTATAAAAATGTCACCTCACAGAGAAATAATTATATAAGTGTATTTCATGATAAATCTAGTGATATCAATTTGATGTTTTGGATGCTGGTGATTCTTTTCTTATAGATGGTCAAATCCACATGGCATTTTCATTAAACAGGTGTACCAGATGATTTATAAATGTTGTGTGATCTTCTGCCAAGATGACTTTGCTTAATGGCTTAACGCAATGGTCAACAAACTTAAGACAGCCTGCAAGCAACGGTGCTTGGCTGTTTCCCACGCTCTCCCATAGCTCTTGCATCTATGTATTTGTCGTTTTAGGTTTAGATTACCCCCTCTTTGTGTTTATCGCTCAGTTGTCTATGCAGTTCTCCTGCATGATTTGGAAAAAAAAAAAGTTATGTGATCTCTTGATTCTAACATGTTTCCTGGAATGCCCATTGGCTGCTGCACGTTATTTTGCTTTGATCTTGATCTGTTAGTTTGATTAGGAATTTATCCCTTTAAAAAATGTTCAAGTTAGATTTGAGTTTGAGATTGAGTTACTCTTAAGTGACAAGTCAATGCGTTTGCATTTTTACTTATGAGATCAAGGAAGAAGGAATAGTTAGAATTTTGCTCATGAAAAAACTTCTCTCCCATATGTGATCAATTTCTCCATATTCAAGTATCTCATTTCCTTCGAGATGCACTATCCCTGCCCTTTACTCTCTCATGAGGTAAAAAAAGAACTCGGCCAACCGGCACTAGCATCCATGGGATTTTAATTCAAAAGAAACTACAAGGAGCACACTCCGCGGAGGCGAAGCCTTGGACCTGGGTAGACTAGGCATGCACTCCCGTTCTAGGCGACTGAGCAACGCTCAAGTTCCTCTCTTTCTGAAGTAAGGACAGGTTCAAAAAAAAATCCAAATTCAATCCCTGCCTTTGAAAATAAAATTGCAGGACTTATTTAAATCTATAATAGCACCTTATTACAATTGCAGTATCACAAATCAAATAACCAATGCAATTGTGTATCTAAATTTAGGTGTAGGTGTTGACTTTTCTTGCTTTCGTAATTTCTTACACATCCAAGTAATGTTAAAAACCAGGGCATCAGATAACTTTTATTTAGGGGTCATTTTATTTGGAGCAAAAATTTATTGAGTTGCAGGGTAGTTGTTATAGACTATTAATTTCCACCTCCCTACTAGTTTGGTTGACATATAAGTCACTTCTAAAAACATATCCCTTAAGGGAACAAAATGGACATTTTAGTAGTCATGTCTTTTTCCCATTTGATATTCAGGAATTCTAAGATCACCTTGTGACGATTTTACAGTTGTTATATTGCATGATGTTGTATGAAAGAAAAGTCCAAGAGATGCAACAGAGACATATCAAACAGAAAAACAATAAGAGAAGGTAAGGGTAGTGAAAATGTTGTTGTGGTAAATCACATTTCATCAATCCTATAACTACGAGCATTTTGCACTACAGAGTAGAAACCAAGAGAGAATCACAACTTACTTGCCCATTCTCATGACCGAGACAGGAGTTGGTGGCTCTGAATCTTGAACCTTATCCTGTTAATAGCCAAGCAGGAGTGATTAGCATTAAAGACTCCAAGACATAGTTTTTTGAACTTTACATGAGCTGATAGCATTGCATTGCACAAAATGTTGAACACCATAAGTACTAGATTCAAATGAAGGCTTTTGAACATCAAATAATCATTACAATACTTTAAAATGTACAAAATTACAACAGTGGATACAATTTAATGACTCCAAAACATAGGTCGGGTGTTCAAACTGATGATCATGTTGTCAGGTCAACCCATATTTTCCTCAAAGTGCAAGCAAGACTGAAAACAATCATCATTCTTGCAGTATGATAAATCACTGTTCTCTAGTACGTGAAGTCTCAAGAATATGTATCTAGTTGATGGAAATCACATGGTTACGGACAGTTCAGAAAGAACTATAGAAGCAATTATGAAAAAAATATGTAGTGATAACAACACCATTGAAGTTTCATGACAAGCACTTTATCAGGACTCCTCTAATCACACAGAAGCATAACAGAATTTTCTATGGCATGACTCCATTCACTTTTGCAAGTTCCAGAATAACATCTCCAGATTATAGTTGGTCAAATTACTTACATGGCGTGACTTAATACACAAAAAGCTAAGATGGAACAAGATAAAAGTTAGGGAAATCCACAGAGATGAAGAAACAAAAAGGCGTGTATTGTCCATCAAACATAGGTCCACACAAAAATGAACTTGAGATTCAGTACATCAAGACCAGGCAAAAGATGCGGCAACAAAACTCCAGCCATTCAATCAGTGCATCTTTTACACGCTTTTGCTTCATCCAAAATAGCTACATGCCTACGGCACAAGAAAGCTTTCCAATGCCTATAAATGCCAAAAGTTCACACAATATAAGCATATGGACTTATTGAGCCCATTTTTCACCATCACCCGAGTGAACATGCATGGCCCAGACCAGAAGAAATGAAGAATGCTACTGCCACTAATGCCAAATGAAGGTAACAGCTTCCTAGCTCCCTGATCTCAAGATAGACATCGCGCAAACTATTGTCTGTCGACAGTAAAAGTCGACAGACCTAGTTGAAAGGAACCCCCAAAGCATAAAATTCGACGGATACGATGCCCAAGGATGGACCTGTATCAAGAAGGCTGACAAGTGACAACCGATCTCACTCTCAAAGAGTATCCTTATCCCACTACTTCACTATTTAATCACGGAAGCGAAGATTGCAGTTGAAGAAAGACTCTGAAAGCGACAGGCTGCCTGCCAGTGTCTAGTACTCAGAACCACGACGTCCAGCAGCAAGAGGGGCACCTACCAGATCTGCGCCGCCGTTGGTTCCATTGAACCTCCACGCTAATGCCGCCGCCATGTTAGGTGTCTTCCGTGGCCTCCTCGAGCCGAGCAGATCAGGCTACCCGCTTCTTCCTCACTGCCTCCGAGCTCTCAACCTGAAACCGACAGTAAAAGAGAAGAAAACAAAAAACGGCTGCGTCAGATCCACCCAGTGAAGAGAAATCCCATTCGGCACTGAACTATGCCGGATTTCGCCTCTGGCGTAGCTGACCACCGGCGCGCGGCCCCAGATCTAGCTGCGGACGGACGCGGCAGCTACCGCCGACAGGCGGATCACCGACACTCCCAATTTCCCACACCAGCTCCCACGAATCGCCTCATTGGACGCTAATTAGCCCGCGAATCCCTCGAGCGACCAGCTAGATCACGCGCCCTCGCGCGCAATCCCGGAGCTCGACTGGAGCAGCACGCCACTGGTACCCGCCACAGCCGGAATCACCGCGGAAGAAAAACCAAAGGAGAGTCGGAAGATTGTCGCAAACCTCTCATGGAAGCGGCGCGAGATTTTCGCGAGGAATCTCCGGGGGTTGGCCGGCCTTCCTGCTGCTACGCCGGCAGTGCAGATCCAGTGGGGAGGGGGGCGCCGCCCATGCACAGGCAGACGAAAGAGAGAGAGGCGTCGTCTGTTACGCTCTCGTCTCTTTTCCCTCTCGTGGCGCGGAATTTTATTATTAACGCTAATTATCGGGGGCCTAAAAGGGAGCCGCAATTTATATAGCCAGTGAGTGAGCGCCCCTCTTCTCTTCTTCCCGGCGCAGCGGGCAGCGCAGCGACCTACCGCCGACAGTGGCTGGCAGTGGGGAGCGAGCAACTCGGTTTGGAGCTCTGTAGTCTGTACTGGCGCTCTTGCACCAACACCCTTGGCCTGTTTCCTATTTACAGGAAAAAGGACCAAGTTTTATTTTTTGTTTGCACATTCAGGAATTCTCGGATAAATACTCCCTCCGTCCCAAAATTCTTGTCTTAGATTTGTCTAAATACAGATGTATCAAGTCATATTTTAGTAGTAGATATATCCATATCTAGATAAATCTCAGACAAGAATTTTGGGACGGCGTTGCAGAAATTTCAGAGGTAATTGTTGTACAAAAATAATTATAAAATTTTGGCCCTATGAAAAGAAATACTTTGCTCAGGGTGAGCTTAACAGCTCAAGCTAGATTTTATAGGTAACTATACTTCCATCAAAAGAGGTACTAGCAAAGGGTACTGCATAAGATGTCTAGATTCCAAAGGGTGTATATGCAATGTTTTGATTATTCTAATTTAAGCTGTGTCGATTGGACTAAACAAAACGGATTGTAAGCTGGTAGAGGTACGGCGTTTGTTGATTAGTGCCAGTCTGCATGGGCTGGAGGGGTTTTGTCTTGCGGAGCCAAGAAAATCAACAGGTAGGGTAGGGTAGGGTAGGGTAGGAGGGGAGAGGTATCCGCCAACTTGTGCATAGCTGTAAAACTAGTGGAGGGTGTTTTCGTACCATCGCCTTTCTTCAGCAGAGCATCTGCACGAGCTGATTAGTTTGCGTCAGTCACCACGCCTATTTTCTTCCCTTCATTTGTGGCGCGCCGTTTTCCATTTGTATGGAACTTCATTATTTTCCACGAATTGGGCGTTAGATATGGTTTTACGTGAGTATGGAACATGCCGTCGGGTAGTCAGCTCTGTTATATAGTACGGCTGTTGTTACATTGTGTTTGGCATTGCGGTGGGTCTGATTTTGGTATAGTCTAAAATCCCATTTGGCCACAGAAAAATAGAAAAAGTCTCTAATTGTGTGCTGAGTGTACTGTTCTTGGTTTGGTGTATGGGGCGTTATTTAAGCTACGTTCTGGTTTGCGGTACAAAACACTAAATTGTGCAGACACTCCCACGGCAGCAGCTTGCCGTGACAAGTTCATACAAACAACTCAGTTGAGCTTGATGTTGAAGCTGTGGAACTGTGATGTATGTACTGATCTTTTTGATAGTCTGATCTGAAATGTTACCCTTAAAATAGATGGATCCAAACCGGATATTCAATTTGGTGCCCAGGCTCATCCGCACCCGATGAACAGTAAATTCAAAAAATACTAAAAAATTCAAATAATTTTGAAATATTTTAGGTGGAAGATATTCCAACCCGTAATGTTCATACCAAATTTCAGCTTGTTCGGACATCTGAGGAGCTCATGGAAAGAAGACAAAATCGTTCAAAACAGTAGATGAACAGTAAACTTTCTTATAGCCCCAAAAATTGTCTTTTCTGTTGAGAGCTACTGAAATGTCCAAACTTCACGAAATTTGGCACAGACTTCACGCACACGAGCATCTAGCATCACGAAAAAATAGAATTTTTTGAATTTATTTACTATTTCAAATGAATTTATTGTTCACCTCGGGAGCCAAAACGCCGCGTCCGATCGAAATATACAAACGAGAAAAAATAACCAAAACATGGTTGGTCCAGTGCACTTAAATTATCATAAGTTATCATGTATGAATAGTTGATTCTGTAAATTAGTATCATCTTTGATGGATTCATATGAATTTACAATAGAAGTGTAATTCATTTGAATTTACAATAGAAGTGTAATGAATTATCAGTTACCTAGCATAACGCTATTGGAAAATAAAAGGTTAAGTTATGCATCATTCATTATCTTGCACAGACAATGCATATTTTTGTGAATAGACCCGCTGAAATAGCGATCAGGCATATGACTTAAGAAAAATAATCCCCACATGAAAAAAGATATTCATAAATGATAGAGTTAAAGAATAACTCCTACAAAATCATCATTGTTGATGATTATTAATTTTATCGAACTAACACTTAACAATGTGATGTCTGAGCAATAAATCATTCTTTATTAAGAATATAATCAATAAATGATGACCTGGGTGGTATTTTAAAAATTCCACCAAATTGCGGGAGGGAGTCGAATGACTTTTTTTTAACTAATTCAACTTGTCTATATATGGAACATTTCTCTGTTAAATGTTACTCGCCACGGTACTTTGTGATAATATAGTTTTCTAATTAGTTTTTTATGGTCTTTTATTTTGAAAAAACAATAATTATTTTATTCGTGTTGTAGTTCCCTGTAAAAGTAAATAAATTAAACATTTATACTAAAATTTTATACTTATTTATGACAAAATCCATTTAATTATTGACGTGTATTGTCTGCGACATAGTTATACAAGTCAACTCATATGATAATGTTGCTAAATTTTAATAATAATGTTTTGTGCTACAATTGTACTTTCTTGTTGTTGTTGAAATGAGCATGCACTATGCCAAATTTGAAAATTGTCATTAATAAAAAATTGCATTGTTTTTTGGTTTTTTCTTTCATTACATTTCTCTTCATAGGTTTGTGATAATCACATGATAAAATGTATATATCTCTGTGAGACATATATATATCATGTTAAAGATTTCTAAAACTTATGGTCTCAGAAATATCTTGAGCGTAGATTCTAGAGTATATAAAGTGTCTTTGAGGAGCCTGTTACCGTATCATTAATGTGTTGCTTTACCTTTTTGGGTCAATGTATCTCACATGTTACAAACATATTAAATAATCAACTAATACATGTACGGGTTGCATATTCGGTACTTCAATAAAATCATTGTACCTAAGATAGCCTTCAATATAACACATATGGCATCCATCAGAGATAGGCTAACAATCTAGCTAAACTAATTGCCACATGTCAAAATATCATTTTCTCTTGGTGGTGCAAGCTATTAATTTCTAGTGTGGGCTTACTCATGCAGATTGTATGTTTTTATGTTGATCTTTGGCTCAATGTCTCTATTATTTTCAAGTGTTTATTAGGCACCGTCACTTGCAAAGGACCTCCTCCTACATAACATCATAGCTGCATCAGGATTGTCAAGGTGTTGTCACTGACATCAACACGAGTATGAAGGGCATTACCAACAAGGTGGTTGAAGAGATCAAGGAGACTATGAAAGATTTTGCTTCAGTTACTTTTGTGCATGAAGGGCGGCTATCCAATATGAAAGCACGTTACTTAGCTAAACATGATTTACATCTTGATGAGGGTCGCCATTTTTGGCTTGTAAACCCTCATGATCCTAAGATTATCCCTCTAGACTTGATTATTGAATAATGTAAAGCATGTTTACCCCTAAAAAGTGTTTATTAGTCTCTTGGACATGGTAACTAAAGTACTCCCTCCGTCCCATAATACAAGATGTTTTTGCAAGCCAGCTTGCAAAAACATCTTATACTGTAAGACGGAGGGAGTATATTATACTATAGATGCATACCAGTGGTGTAATTCACGGTTAAATCGAGTTGAATATACTAGTTTTCTCTTGTGGGAATCCAATTAACGTATTTGGTGGTACTTTCATTGCCATGATTGATTATTAAAAGTCATGCTAGTTCATACGCTTATTTGTTTATTTATTTGAACAAGAGGTTGAAGTAGGCTTGCTGAAACCACTTGCTTTTTTATCCTTTGTAGGCATTTTCCAAATCCCCTAGAACTCCATATTTGAGTGAGCAACAAACCGATTCAGTGCTCCTTCTTTTGCATCCATGGTGACGGAGAACGAGGGGACAAGATGCGAGTTGCACCCGACCCGCCGCTCCATAGCGCGCTCCGTAGCTTATGGAAGGAGAGGATGTTGAATCTTTCTTCCTGCTCTATTGGCCACCACGGACACTGAGAGAAAGCAACATATCATGACGCCAATCCGACACAACATGACACCAAACGGCTTGAGGGCAATCCTAAACTAGACCTAAATCTCACCCTAACGTCTACCGCGACAACCCTGTTGGGGAACGTAGTAATTTTAAAAAAATTCCTACGCACACGCAAGATCATGGTGATGCACAGCAACGAGAGGGGAGAGTGTTGTCTACGTACCCTCGTAGACCGAAAGCGGAAGCGTTATAACAACGCGGTTGATGTAGTCGTACGTCTTCACGGCCCGACCGATCAAGCACCGAAACTACGACACCTCCGAGTTTTTGCACACGTTCAGCTCGATGACGATCCCCGGACTCCGATCCAGCAAAGTGTCGGGGATGAGTTCCGTCAGCACGATGGCGTGGTGACGATCTTGATGTTCTACCGTCGCAGGGCTTTGCCTAAGCACCGCTACAATATTATCGAGGATTATGGTGGAGGGGGGCACTGCACACGGCTAAGAGATCAATGATCAATTGTTGTGTCTCTAGGGTGCCCCCTGCCCCCGTATATAAAGGAGTGGAGGAGGGGGCCGGCCAAGGAGGGTGGCGCGCCCAAGGGGGGAGTCCAACTCCCACCGGGAGTAGGACTCCCCCTTTTCCTATTAGGAGTAGGAGAGGGAAGGAAGAGGAAAGAGGGAGGAAGGAAAGGGGGGGGCCGGCCCCCCTCCCAATTCGGATTGGGCTTGGGGGGCCTCCCTTGCTCCTTTCCCCTCCTTTCCACTAAGGCCCAATAAGGCCCATATACCTCCCGAGGGTTCCGATAACCTCCCGGTGATCCGGTATTGTCCCAATCTTACCCGGAACCTTTCCGGTGTCCAAATATAGTCGTCCAATATATCGATATTTATGTCTCGATCATTTTGAGACACATCCGGGACTCCGAACAACCTTCGGTACATCAAAATATATAAACTCATAATGAAATTGTCATCGTAACGTTAAGCGTGCGGACCCTACGGGTTCGAGCACAATGTAGACATGACCGAGACACGTCTCCGGTCAATAATCAATAGCGGAAGCTGGATGCTCATATTGGCTCCTACATATTCTACGAAGATCTTTATCGGTCAGACCGCATAACAACATACGTTGTTCCCTTTGTCATCGGTATGTTACTTGCCCGAGATTCGATCGTCGGTATCTCAATACCTAGTTCAATCTCGTTACCGGCAAGTCTCCTTACTCGTTCCGTAATAGATCATCTTGCAACTAACTTATTAGTTGCATTGCTTGCAAGGCTTAAGTGATGTGTATTACCGAGAGGGCCCAGAGATACCTCTCCGACAATCGGAGCGACAAATCCTAATCTCGAAATACGCCAACCCAACATGTACCTTTGGAGACACCTGTAGAGCACCTTTATAATCACCCAGTTACGTTGTGACGTTTGGTAGCACATAAAGTGTTCCTCCGATAAACGGGAGTTGCATAATCTCATAGTCATAGGAACATGTATAAGTCATGAAGAAAGCAATAGCAACATACTAAACGATCGGGTACTAAGCTAATGGAATGGGTCATGTCAATCACATCATTCTCCTAATGATGTAATCCCATTAATCAAATGACAACTCATGTCTATGGTTAGGAAACATAACCATCTTCGATTAATGAGCTAGTCAAGTAGAGGCATACTAGTGACACTTTGTTTGTCTGTGTATTCACACAAGTATTACGTTTCCGGTTAATACAATTCTAGCATGAATAATAAACATTTATCATGATATAAGGAAATAAATAATAACTTTATTATTGCCTCTAGGGCATATTTCCTTCAGTCTCCCACTTGCACTAGAGTCAATAATCTAGTTCACATCGTCATGTGATTTAATACCAATAGTTCACATCACCATGTGATTAACACCCATAGTTCACATCGACATGTGACCAACACCCAAAGGGTTTACTAGAGTCAATAATCTAGTTCACATCACTATGTGATTAACACTCAAAGAGTACTAAGGTGTGATTATGTTTTGCTTGTGAGAGAAGTTTAGTCAACGGGTCTGCCACATTCAGATCCGTAAGTATTTTGCAAATTTCTATGTCAACAATGCTCTGCACGGAGCTACTCTAGCTAATTGCTCCCACTTTCAATATGTATCCAGATTGAGATTTAGAGTCATCTGGATCAGTGTCAAAATTTGCATCGACGTAACCCTTTACGACTAACCTTTTGTCACTTCCATAATCGAGAAACATATCCTTATTCCACTAAGGATAATTTTGACCAATGTCCAGTGATCTACTCCTAGATCACTATTGTACTCCCTTGCCAAACTCAGGGCAGGGTATACAATAGGTCTGGTACACAGCATGGCATACTTTATAGAACCTATGGCTGAGGCATAGGGAATGACTTTCATTGTCTCTCTATCTTCTGCCGTGGTCGGGTTTTGAGTCTTACTCAACTTCACACCTTGTAACACAGGCAAGAACTCCTTCTTTGACTGTTTCATTTTGAACTACTTCAAAATCTTGTCAAGGTATGTACTCATTGAAAAACTTATCAAGTGTCTTGATCTATCTCTATAGATCTTGATGCTCAATATGTAAGAAGCTTCACCGAGGTCTTTCTTTAAAAACTCCTTTTAAACATTCCTTTATGCTTTGCAGAATAATTCTACATTATCTCTGATCAACAATATGTCATTCATATATACTTATCAGAAATGATGTAGTGCTGCCACTCACTTTCTTGTAAATACAGGCTTCACCGCAAGTCTGTATAAACCTATATGCTTTGATCAACTTATCAAAGCGTATATTCCAACTCCGAGATGCTTGCACCAATCCATAAATGGATCGCTGGAGCTTGCATATTTTGTTAGTACCTTTAGGATTCACAAAACCTTCTCGTTGCATCATATACAACTCTTCTTTAATAAATCCATTAAAGAATGCAGTTTGGTTTATCCATTTGCCAGATTTCATAAAATGCGGCAATTGCTAACATGATTCGGACAGACTTAAGCATAGATACGAGTGAGAAACTCTCATCGTAGTCAACACCTTGAACTTGTCGAAAACCTTTTTGTGACAATTCTAGCTTTGTAGATAGTAACACTACTATCAGCGTCCGTCTTCCTCTTGAATATCCATTTAATCTCAATGTCTCGCCGATCATTGGGCAAGTCAATCAAAGTCCATACTTTATTCTCATACATGGATCTCATCTCAGATTTCATGGCCTCAAGCCATTTCGCGGAATCTGGGCTCATCATCGCTTCCTCATAGTTCGTAGGCTCGTCATGGTCAAGTAACATGACCTCCAGAACAGGATTACCGTACCACTCTAGTGCGGATCTCACTCTGGTTTACCTACGAGGTTTCGGTAGTAACTTGATCTGAAGTTACATGATCTTCATCATTAGCTTCCTCACTAATTGGTGTAGTAGTCACAGGAACAGACTTCTGTGATGAACTACTTTCCAATAAGGGAGCAGGTACAGTTACCTCATCAAGTTCTACTTTCCTCCCACTCACTTCTTTCGGGAGAAACTCCTTCTCTAGAAAGACTCTGAATTTAGCACCAACAGTCTTGCCTTCGGATCTGTGATAGAAGGTGTACCCAACAGTCTCCTTTGGGTATCCTATGAAGACACATTTCTCCGATTTGAGTTTGAGCTTATCAGGATGAAACTTTTTCATATAAGCATCGCAGCCCCAAACTTTAAGAAACGACAACTTAGGTTTCTTGCCAAACCATAGTCCATATGGTGTCGTCTCAACGGATTTAGATGGTGCCCTATTTAACGTGAATGCAGCTGTCTCTAATGCATAACCCCAAAATGATAGTGGTAGATGTTGGAAATATGCCCTAGAGGCAATAATAAAATGATTATTATATTTCCTTGTTCATGATAATTGTCTATTATTCATGCTATGATTGTATTATCCGGAAATCGTAATACATGTGTGAATACATAGACCACAATGTGTCCCTAGTGAGCCTCTAGTTGACTAGCTCGTTGATCAACAGATAGTCATGGTTTCTTGGCTATGGACATGGGGATGTCATTGATAACGGGATCACATCATTAGGAGAATGATGTGATGGACAAGACCCAATCCTAAGCTTAGCTCAAAGATCGTGTAGTTCGTTTGCTGTAGCTTTTCTGAATGTCAAGTATCATTTCCTTAGACCATGAGATTGTGCAACTCCCGGATACCGTAGGAGTGCCTTGGGTGTGCCAAACGTCACAACGTAACTGGGTGACTATAAAGGTGCATTACAGGTATCTCCGAAAGTGTCTGTTGGGTTGGCACGTATCGAGACTGTGATTTGTCACTCCGTATGACGGAGAGGTATCTCTGGGCCCATCGGTAATGCATCATCATAATGAGCTCAATGTGACCAAGGGGTTGGTCACGGGATCATGAATTACGGTACGAGTAAAGTGACTTGCCGGTAACGAGATTGAACAAGGTATTGGGATACCGACGATCGAGTCTTGGGCAAGTAACGTACCGATTGACAAAGGGAATTGAATACGGGATTGATTAAGTCCTCGACATCGTGGTTCATCCGATGAGATCATCGAGGAGCATGTGGGAGCCAACATGGGTATCCAGATCCCGCTGTTGGTTATTGACCAGAGAGGCGTCTCGGTCATGTCTGCGTGTCTCCCGAACCCGTAGGGTCTACACACTTAAGGTTCGGTGACGCTATGGTTGTAGAGATATTAGTATGCAGTAACCCGAAAGTTGTTCGGAGTCCTGGATGAGATCCCGGACGTCACGAGGAGTTCTAGAATGGTCTGTAGGTAAAGATTTATATATAGGAAGTCCAGTTTCGGCCAGCGGGAAGGTTTCGGGGGTTACCGGTATTGTACCGGGACCACCGGAAGGGTCCCGGGGGTCCACCGGCACCTATCTCGAAGGGCCCCATGGGATTAAGTGGCGTGGGAACCAGCCCCTGATGGGCTGGTGCACCCACCCAAGGGCCCAAGGCGCCTAGGGTTGGAAACCCTAGGGGGCCGTTGCCCCCCCCCCCCCGAGGGGCATGCGCCCCCTGGTTGGAAACCCTAAGGGGGCCGTTGACCCCAGGGGCCGCCCCCCTTTAGATGGGATCTCCAAGGGGGCATGCGCCCCCCTAGCCCCTATATATAGTGGAAGGGAGGAAGGGCAGCCGGACCTTGCTCTTGGCGCCTCCCTCTCCCTCCGTAACACCTCTCCTCTCCGCTTGTGCTTGGCGAAGCCCTGCCGGGATCCCGCTACATCCACCACCACGCCGTCGTGCTGCTGGATCTTCATCAACCTCTCCTTCCCCCTTGCTGGCCAAGAAGGAGGAGACATCTTCCCAACCGTACGTGTGTTGAACACGGAGGTGCTGTCCGTTCGGCACTTGGTCATCGGTGATTTGGATCACGGCGAGTACGACTCCATCATCCCCATTCACTTGAACGCTTCCGCTCGCGATCTACAAGGATATGTAGATGCACTCCTATTCCCCTCGTTGCTAGAATACTCCATAGATTGATCTTGGTGATGCGTAGAAATTTTTTAATTTCTGCTACGATCCCCAACAGTGGCATCATGAGCTAGGTCTATGCGTAGTTACTATGCACGAGTAGAACACAAAGTAGTTGTGGGCGTCGATATTGTCAATTTGCTTGCCGTTACTAGTCTTATCTTGATTCGGCGGCATCGTGGGATGAAGCGGCCCGGACCAACCTTACACGTACGCTTACGTGAGACCGGTTCCACCGACTGACATGCACTAGTTGCATAAGGTGGCTGGCGGGTGTCTGTCTCTCCCACTTTAGTCGGATCGGATTCGATGAACAGGGTCCTTATGAAGGGTAAATAGAAATTGGCAATTCACGTAGTGGTTTTGGCATAGGTAAGAAACGTTCTTGCTAGAAACCTATAGCAGCCACGTAAAAACTTGCAACAACAATTAGAGGACGTCTAACTTGTTTTTGCAGCAAGTGTTTTGTGATGTGATATGGCCAAAGGTTGTGATGAATGATGAATGATATATGTGATGTATGAGATTGATCATGTTCTTGTAATAGGAATCACGACTTGCATGTCGATGAGTATGACAACCGGCAGGAGCCATAGGAGTTGTCTTTATTTATTTATGACCTGCATGTCAACATAAACGTCATGTAATTACTTTACTTTATTGCTAAAGCGTTAGCCATAGTAGTAGAAGTAATAGATGACGAGACAACTTCAAGAAGACACGATGATGGAGATCATGATGATGGAGATCATGGTGAAAGTGCAACTATCCCTAGGTGGTTTTGGTAATTCATAACAACATATAGCTAATTGAGCTAATACTATTCCAAGATGATTATTTCAGGAAAGCTCAATGATTGGCATGGCATGGATGTGAAAGTGGAACCCTCAAAATGCTAAGGACAAAGGATTGGCTCAAGCTCAAAAGCTCAAGACTCTTCATTTTATATTTTAGTGATCCAAGATCACATTGAGTCTTTAGGAAAAGCCAATACTATCAAGGAGGGATGAGGTGTTGCTTAATGAGCCTCTTGCTTCATGTGCTTAGTGATATGCTCCAAAACCCTCAACTACTTTCCCATATCCACATATGACCTAAACCCTAAGCCAAACTCGGTCCTACCGATTCTTCCTATCCGGCGCCACCGAGTTTCACTTGTCATTAGCCACTGCCAAACCCTAGCAATTCGGTCCTACCGATAGGGATCTCGGTCTCACCGAGATGGGGTTGCAAACTCTCTGTTTCCCTTTCGTAACTTTTTGGTCCCACCGAAAGAGCGAATCGGTCCCACCGAGATTGCAATGTAAACTCAGTGTTTCCCCTTTGTAACTTTTCGGTCTCACCGAGTTCCACTCGGTCTCACCGAAAGAGCAAATCGGTCCCACCGAGTTTGCCTGACCAACTCTCTGGTTAGCTAATTACCAAATTCGGTCTCACCGAGTTTGTGTAATCGGTCTCACCGAGATTACGTTATGCCCAAACCCTAACCACATCGGTCCTACCGAGTTGCATGTCAGTCCCACCGAAAATCACTAACGGTCACTAGGTTTACATTTTCGGTCCGACCGAGCTTATTGATTCGGTCCCACCGAGATTGGAAAACTGTGTAACGGTTGGATTTTGTGTGGAGGCTATATATACCCCTCCACCTTCTTCTCATTCGATGAGAGAGCCATCAGAACACACACACCATTCCAACTCATATGTTCTGAGAGAGAACCACCTACTCATGTGTTGAGACCAAGACATTCCATTCCTACCATATGAATCTTGATCTCTAGCCTTCCCAAGTTGCTTTCCACTCAAACCCTCTTTCCACCAAATCCAAATCCTATGAGAGAGAGTTGAGTGTTGGGGAGATTATCATTTGAAGCACAAGAGCAAGGAGTTCATTACCTACACACCATTTGTTACTTCTTGGAGAGTGGTGTCTCCTAGATTGGCTAGGTGTCACTTGGGAGCCTCCGACAAGATTGTGGAGTTGAACCAAGGAGTTTGTAAGGGCAAGGAGATCGCCTACTTCGTGAAGATCTACCGCTAGTGAGGCAAGTCCTGTGTGGGCGATGGCCATGGTGGGATAGACAAGGTTGCTTCTTCTTGGACCCTTTGTGGGTGGTTGCTTCTTCATGGATCCTTCGTGGGTGGAGCCCTGTGTGGACTCGCGCAACCGTTACCCTTGGGTGGAGCCCTGTGTGGACTCGCGCAACCGTTACCCTTCGTGGGTTGAAGTCTCCATCAACGTGGATGTAGGATAGCACCACCTATCCGAACCACGGGAAAAACATCCGTGTCTCCAATAGTGTTTGAATTCTCCAAACCCTTCCCTTTACATTCTTGCAAGTTGCATGCTTTACTTTCCGCTGCCTATATACTCTTTGCATGCTTGCTTGAATTATGTGATGATTGCTTGACTTGTCCTAAATTAGCTAAAATCTGCCAAGAACTAAAATTGGGAAAAGGTTAAGTTTTTATTTGGTCAAGTAGTCTAATCACCCCCCCTCTAGACATACTTTCGATCCTACGAGTGGTATCAGAGCTTTGGTCTCCATTTGCTTGATCTCCATAGCTTTTGGTGGTCATAGCCTTGGTTTCACAACCTAGGAGAGTATGGCATCTAGTGAGGGAAATTATCACCGTAGAGGTCCTTACTTTGATGGTACTAATTTTGCTAGTTGGAAGCATAAAATGAAAATGCATATTCTTGGACATAACCCTGCCGTTTGGGCTATTGTGTGTGTTGGTTTGCAAGGTGACTTCTTTGACGGGAGAGAACCGAACCGTGAAGCTACCGCGGATGAGTTGAAGATGTTGCAATACAATGCTCAAGCTTGTGATATTCTCTTCAACGGATTGTGCCCCGAAGAATTCAACAAAATCAGCCGTCTTGAGAATGCAAAGGAAATTTGGGACACTTTGATTGATATGCACGAAGGTACCGACTCCGTCAAGGAATCCAAGTTGGATCTGCTTCAAAGCCAACTTGACAAGTTCAAGAGGAAGGATGGTGAAGGTGTCGCCGAAATGTACTCTAGGCTTGCTCTCATCACAAATGAGATTGCCGGCTTAGGAAGTGAAGATATGACCGATAAATTCATCATCAAGAAGATTCTAAGAGCCTTGGATGGAAAATATGATACCGTGTGCACATTGATCCAAATGATGCCCAATTACAAAGACCTCAAGCCAACGGAAGTGATTGGAAGAATTGTTGCTCATGAGATGTCACTTAAGGATAAAGAGGAACTTCACAACAAATCAAGTGGTGCCTATAAAGCCTCATGTGAAGCCCCTACATCATCAAGTGAGAAACAAGACTTCAATGAAGAATTGAGCTTAATGGTGAAGAACTTCAACAAGTTCTACAAGAGTAGAAGCAAAGATAGAAGCTTCAAGTCAAGGTCCTACAATGACAAAAGATCTTCTAGTCGAGAGCGAAACTGCTACAATTGTGGAAGACCCGGACACTATTCCAATGAGTGTACGGCTCCCTACAAAAGAAGAGAAGATTCTCCAAAAAGAAGAAGCAAAGAATCACCACCAAGAGAGAGAAGGAGTAGAGATGATCGTTATGAACAAAGATACTCACGGAGAAGCAAGGATTCGGAAAGGAAGGAAAAATCATCAAGGAGCTACACAAGACGAAGACATCAAGCTCATGTTGGTGAATGGGTATCCGGCTCCGACTCCGACAGCCACTCCGAGAGAAGTTATTACTCCGGCTCCGAAGATACTCAAGATGAAGGTGTTGCCGGTCTAGCACTTGTGTCAACCAACTCCTACGACATATTTGACTCACCAAATGAGGGAATTGGAAGATGCTTCATGGCCAAAGGTCCTAAGGTAACACACCCCGAGTATGTTGATTTCAATAGTGATGAAGATGACTTGTTAGGTGATGATTTGCTTGTTGACAACTCTAGTGATGAATACTATGATGAAATGTCAATTAAACATGCTAATCAAGATAAAACGAATGACAATGATAAGGAGAAGATTGAGGCTCTAACTAAAGAACTAAAAACTCTTAAGTTAGCTCATGACACTATCTTCGAAGATCATCGAGAACTTTTAAGAGCTCATGAGAAATTACGCTTTGAAAAGCTCAATCTTGAGCAAGAGCATGAGTTCTTAAAAGCAATCAATGATGATCTCCGCAAGAAAAGTTCTTCTTACATTGCCAAGCGTTTACTCTTATCCACTTACATGCCTCAAGTCAAATCTAACAAGATAGATTCTTCCTCTAGTAGTAACAATGATCATGTTAAATCCAATATTGTTGCTTCTAGTAGTTCTCTTGATTCCACTAATGATTCTCTTAGCCAAGTTACACTTGAGCAAGAAAATAGCTTATTGAAGGGAATTATAGAGAAAGGAGTGTACAAAAGCCTTGCCGGGAGTAAGCAATTCGAGGAAATTGTGCGCAAGCAAGGAATGCACCGGAGGAATCAAGGTGTTGGTTTTGAACGAAAGTTCAATGCCAATGGAGTTGAGTGGGAAGAAGATCAATACCCCAAGACAAAGTTTGTCCCTCAACAAGAGAAGTATACTTCTTTCAAGGGGACACAAGCTCAAGATGATCTTCCACCACAAGACTACAAGCAAAAAGGCAAGGACAAGCTTCAAGAGGAAATCGATGCATTTGAAGAAGCTCCAAAGACCTTAGTCAAGTGGATTCCCAAGACTACTTCAAGTTCCACTTCATCAAGTACGACTACAACTCCAAGGATTCCCATCAAGATGGTGTGGATCCAAAAGAAGAAGAACTAGAGAGTTCTTGAGGGTGACTCCGCCAACATACTTCACTCTTATCATTTTGGCAAGAACAAGTGCAATCAACTTCCACATCTTGCACTAGTTCAAGGAGTCACAAACCCTCTTGTTGGTAAGACAAGGGACAAGGTGACCTAAAAGTTTTCATGGACATCATCTTTTGTGCGCATCACTCTATGTCTATGGATATCCTTGCTTCTTCCTTATGGGACTAACCCATGTAGGTATTGAAAGTGCAATTCACTCAAATGGATAGCTCCAAGAGATCTACATCAACATTGAGCATCCACATCTTCAATATCTACATGAAGTCATCATCGACAAAACCCAAGGTTAGTTCATCCCTCTTAGGGGGGATATCACATCTAGGGGGAGCTTTACTCTAAGACTTGAGCTAAAGCAACTCTAAAGATGTGAACAAAACAATGCTTTATGTAAAAGTGGTAACCCCACTTGAGCTTAAACGATGAGTATGACCTATGATCAAGTGCTCTCACTTGACTCCTAAGTCAATATACTCATATATAGATGACCTAGTCATCGCAAATTGCTTGATAGATGCTAGAATTGGTTGTGCATGCCTTGTCACATATTTCATTTGCCATCTTATTGTGTGAGCATGCTGGTTGCACATTTTACTCATTCGAGGACATCCACTTGTTGTTTTGATTGTTTGGTTTTATCTTCTTTTGCCAAGTGGATGGACAAGAATGCCTAAGAACCTCCTCTAGCTATCTATGCTCTTCTCGTCTCAAACTCTATTCATGCTGCATCACAAAATTTGATCAAGTCAGATTCGAACCACTCTGTGTGAGGAGCGCTCGGAGTCCCCGATTCGTCATAGACTTAAACTTCCAAAACCTCTTTATGATTCTTTGTCTGACCGATACTCCACTTTCGGTCCTACCGAGATCATTAAGTTGATCTAGGTTTTCGATCTCGGTGCAACCAATTTGAACCTTTCGGTCACACCGAGTTTCAGTAACTGCACACAGTTATGAATCTCGGTGCCACCGAGTTGTTCCACTCGGTCACACTGACAGGGTCGGGCTATATATAGTCACGGGCAAAATTTGGAAATTTCTCCGAACCCCTTTGCCCGCGCGATAGCCTGCTCTGCCCTTGTGGTCTTCGGATCGTCTTCTCGCCGCCAGCAGCCTCCAGTCGCTGGTCTCCGTCGCCGACAACGGGAATTCTGCCCCACCGTTGCCGCCGTAGCAAGTCTTCGCCAAACTAGGGTATGGACTTGATCACCGTGCTATTCCCCGTCCAATTCCTAGCACATTGTGTTCTTCATGATTCTTGCCACGATTGAAACACTCCTATCCAGTCAAAACGCCCGTAAATTAGGTTTGGTTCGAAAATTTTAGGGTTAGGTTTCCGCCGAAACCATCTCGGACCCACCGAGTTGAAAAACTCGGTCCCACCGATTTGGCTTTTGCCATTGCACAAGTGAGACTCGGTCTGACCGAGAATTACTTATCGGTGTGACCGATTTTTGAACTCAGTGAAACCCTAGCAGTCTCGGTGCCACCGAACTGTGACTCGGTCCTACCGAGTTCACTAGTTTAGGTTCCAAAGCTGCTTCGGTATCACCGAGTTTGAAAATCGGTAGATCCGAGATGATTTCAGTGGGAAACTAAAACTAAGTTTTTGGATCATTCTTTTGCAAAAATACTCTGCATTTTGTGATGCTCATCTTTTCTATCTCATCTATAATCTATTCACAGGGTCATCAGTCAATTTGCAGCATGTCTGATCAAAGTGATAGCCAAAATATGTCAGAGCAGCAAGTGGTGATGAGTGAGGGCACTAGTCCCTCCAATTCATCTGATGAAGGCAGCAGGAGCACTCCTAGCAATTTGCCAAAGGCTGCCACGAGACAAAGGAAGAAGAGGACTTCAGATTCCGAAGATGAGGACTATGTCGTAGAGGAAGAGGACACTTCCAAGAGAATTGAGCCAGCTCAAGGCACTAAGCCAGGTCTGAAAATCAAAAGGGCAGCAGGCAGGCAGCCCATGTCAAAGGCAAGAGCCTCAACTGAGAAGCCCACTCCCCAAGAGCCAGTTGCAGCTGAGGGCAAGAAAAGGAAGGAGAGGGTGAAGAAGACTGTGGCTAGAGTGCTTGGAAAAGCTTCCATCATGGAAGAAGAAGAGGAAGAAGAGGTAGTTGCACCAGCACCCAAGGCACCAAGCTGATGGGTGATGCCATAAGGTCAGGGGCTACTCCATCTAAGCCCAAAGCTGCCTCCAAGCCAAAACCTAAGAGAAATACAAGGAGCATTCCTGCAGCTGAGAAGAACAAGGCCCCAGTGCCTGAGACTGTTGCTGAGGATGAGGAGGAGAATGTCCTGAGAAAGCTAAAGCCCAAGATCCCAGACCACAACGATGCTCATCCTGTGGCTGAGGACATGAAGCTCAGGAGAGATTCAGGGCTAAGAAAATGGAGAGAAGCAGACCCATATGCTTCAAGAAGAAGGACCGCCGTGGACTACAGGTTTCACACCAAGGAGCAGCAGGATTTCTATGAGACTATTTTGCTAGATAAGAAGCCAATTGTCTGTGACATGAGATGGTTTGACTGGACCTACATGAGGGAGAAGGAGGAACACTACCCAGGAGTATATGACAGCTTTCATGCTTGTGGAGTAGCTGACTTTGTTGGGCAGAAGCTCACAAAGTGGAATGAGGAGCTTATCATGCAGTTCTACTCCACAGCTCACTTTTATCCAGATGGGAGGATCACATGGATGTCTGAGGGTACAAGGTACCAATCCACAGTGGTTGATTGGGCAGAGATCATTAATGCCCCAAAGGAGCAAGATGATGACTTGGATATCTATGCCAAGAAGAAGATGGACCATAACTCCATGTCCAATATGTACAAGGAAATTCCCAATGAAGCTCTTGACACCTTCAAGTTTGGCTCTGTGCATTACCTTCTGTCAGGGCTCCCGACGATCAATTGGATACTAAGGCACACCTTATTGCCTAAGTCTGGAGATCACAAGATGATCAGAGGCCATGCTATCAACTTGCTACATGTGTTTGATGTGCCTCAGAAGTTTAAGGTGATGAGCCTCATAGTGGAAACTATCAAGAGGACTGCAGCAGATCAGAAGAGGAGCTGCGGATATGCCCCTCAAATTCAGGAGCTCATCAACTCCAAGATGGGCACGGGCATATATCTGTTGGACAAGGAACACCTGCCCATCCGTCCAGATTTCAAGGACAATCAAGTTGTCATGACTGAGAACGAGCCATCATCTGCCCAAGCATTTGCAAAGAAGGAGAAGGCGAGGAAGGAGAAAGCTGCCAAGATGCCTACCCAAGAGGAGGCATCTGAATACTTCTTGAAGACCAAACAAGAGCAACTTGGTTACTTGATTGCATCCACGCTGAGGATTGAGCAAAGTCTGGCCACCCTCACTCAGAATCAGCAGAGCCTAGAGAGAATCATGGAACAGAAGTTCTATGACCTGGATGTCAAGGTAACGGAAGTTCAGTCTGTAGTGGAGCAGCTCCAGGAGGACATGCAGGAGAGGAGAGGCAGGACTACCACTCATACCTTTGCCAGAGTGCCACGAGGCCCGAGGTCATCTGCCGTGCCAGTTGCTGACACAAGAGCCACCACCTCAGCACCAGCTCCAGCATCCACCTCAGCACCAGCTCCAACATCTACTTCAGCTCCAACTCCAGCGACTACTTCAACATCTACAGAAGCCTTCGTCCTTGGAGTGATCCGGACTCCACCACCACCTGAAGATCAAGCCTAAGCGTCGATCTAGTGTTATGCATTTTCTAGGAACTTTTTGGTAACTTGTTGCCAAAGGGGGAGAAGATGTATAGATCATAGGCTTCGAGAGAGAGAGTATGTATAGATCATAGGCTTCGAGAGAGAGAGAGTGTTGCTTTTCTCTCTTGCTTTATTTGGTGGTTTTTCGAACTTGTTTGCTTTTGAGTGCTTGAGATACTACATCATTATTTGTGAGACATTGATGATCATGTGTTTGATCATAAGCTACACTTAATATTATCATCTTATCTATCTTGTGTGATCATTCACTTTTCTTGGTGATGAGTGCATGTATTTCATTCTTATCATTTTAAGCGCTCCACCAAGATGTATGTGACATGGAAGAGTAACCCATGACTCTAACTCTTTGTGCATTTGCAGTCCAAAGCAAATTTTAAATATGCACAAATTTAGGGGGAGCTCTTATTTATCACATACTTCTCAAAGCGACGATATATTTCATGCTTATTATCATTTGTCGAAGCTTTGATCTATATGTTGTCATCAATTACCAAAAAGGGGGAGATTGAAAGTGCAACTATCCCTAGGTGGTTTTGGTAATTCATAACAACATATAGCTCATTGAGCTAATACTATTCCAAGATGATTATTTCAGGAAAGCTCAATGATTGGCATGGCATGGATGTGAAAGTGGAACCCTCAAAATGCTAAGGACAAAGGATTGGCTCAAGCTCAAAAGCTCAAGACTCTTCATTTTATATTTTAGTGATCCAAGATCACATTGAGTCTTTAGGAAAAGCCAATACTATCAAGGAGGGATGAGGTGTTGCTTAATGAGCCTCTTGCTTCATGTGCTTAGTGATATGCTCCAAAACCCTCAACTACTTTCCCATATCCACATATGACCTAAACCCTAAGCCAAACTCGGTCCTACCGATTCTTCCTATCCGGCGCCACCGAGTTTCACTTGTCATTAGCCACTGCCAAACCCTAGCAATTCGGTCCTACCGATAGGGATCTCGGTCTCACCGAGATGGGGTTGCAAACTCTCTGTTTCCCTTTCGTAACTTTTCGGTCCCACCGAAAGAGCGAATCAGTCCCACCGAGATTGCAATGTAAACTCAGTGTTTCCCCTTTGTAACTTTTCGGTCTCACCGAGTTCCACTCGGTCTCACCGAAAGAGCAAATCGGTCCCACCGAGTTTGCCTGACCAACTCTCTGGTTAGCTAATTACCAAATTCGGTCTCACTGAGTTTGTGTAATCGGTCTCACCGAGATTACGTTATGCCCAAACCCTAACCACATCGGTCCTACCGAGTTGCATGTCAGTCCCACCGAAAGAGCGAATCGGTCCCACCGAGATTGCAATGTAAACTCAGTGTTTCCCTTTTGTAACTTTTCAGTCTCACCGAGTTCCACTCGGTCTCACCGAAAGAGCAAATCGGTCCCACCGAGTTTGCCTGACCAACTCTCTGGTTAGCTAATTACCAAATTCGGTCTCATTGAGTTTGTGTAATCGGTCTCACCGAGATTACGTTATGCCCAAACCCTAACCACATCGGTCCTACCGAGTTGCATGTCAGTCCCACCGAAAATCACTAACGGTCACTAGGTTTACATTTTCGGTCCGACCGAGCTTATTGATTCGGTCCCACCGAGATTGGAAAACTGTGTAACGGTTGGATTTTGTGTGGAGGCTATATATACCCCTCCACCTTCTTCTCATTCGATGAGAGAGCCATCAGAACACACACACCATTCCAACTCATATGTTCTGAGAGAGAACCACCTACTCATGTGTTGAGACCAAGACATTCCATTCCTACCATATGAATCTTGATCTCTAGCCTTCCCAAGTTGCTTTCCACTCAAACCCTCTTTCCACCAAATCCAAATCCTATGAGAGAGAGTTGAGTGTTGGGGAGACTATCATTTGAAGCACAAGAGTAAGGAGTTCATTACCTACACACCATTTGTTACTTCTTGGAGAGTGGTGTCTCCTAGATTGGCTAGGTGTCACTTGGGAGCCTCCGACAAGATTGTGGAGTTGAACCAAGGAGTTTGTAAGGGCAAGGAGATCGCCTACTTCGTGAAGATCTACCGCTAGTGAGGCAAGTCATGTGTGGGCGATGGCCATGGTGGGATAGACAAGGTTGCTTCTTCGTGGACCCTTTGTGGGTGGTTGCTTCTTCGTGGACCCTTCGTGGGTGGAGCCCTGTGTGGACTCGCGCAACCGTTACCCTTGGGTGGAGCCCTGTGTGGACTCGCACAACCGTTACCCTTCGTGGGTTGAAGTCTCCATCAATGTGGATGTAGGATAGCACCACCTATCCGAACCATGGGAAAAACATCCGTGTCTCCAATAGCGTTTGAATTCTCCAAACCCTTCCCTTTACATTCTCTCAAGTTGCATGCTTTACTTTCCGCTGCCTATATACTCTTTGCATGCTTGCTTGAATTATGTGATGATTGCTTGACTTGTCCTAAATTAGCTAAAATCTGCCAAGAACTAAAATTGGGAAAAGGTTAAGTTTTTATTTGGTCAAGTAGTCTAATCACCCCCCCTCTAGACATACTTTCGATCCTACACATGGTGTCATGCCGGTGACAACGATGATCATGGAGCCCCGAAGATGGAGATCAAAGGAGTAAATGATATTGGCCATATCATGTCACTATTTGATTGCATGTGATGTTTATCATGTTTTACATCTTATTTGCTTAGAAAGACGGTAGTTTAAATGAGGTGATCCCTCGTAATAATTTCAAGAAAGTGTTCCCCCTAACCGTGCACCGTTGCGAAGGTTCGTTGTTTCGAAGCACCACGTGATGATCGGGTGTGATAGATTTTAACGTTCGAATACAACGGGTGTAAGACAAATTTACACACGCAATACACTTAGGTTGACTTGACGAGCCTAGCATGTACAGACATGGCCTCGAAACACAGAAGACCGAAAGGTCGAGCATGAGTCGTATAGAATATACGATCAACATGAAGATGTTCACCGATGTTGACTAGTCCGTCTCACGTGATGATCGGACACGGCCTAGTTAACTCGGATCATGTTATACTTAGATGACCGGAGGGATGTCTATCTGAGTGGGAGTTCATTTAATAATTTGATTAGATGAACTTAATTATCATGAACTTAGTCTAAAATCTTTACAATATGTCTTGTAGATCAAATGGCCCATGTTGTCCTCAACTTCAACGCGTTCCTAGAGAAAACCAAGCTGAAAGACGATGGCAGCAACTATACGGACTGGGTCCAGAATCTGAGGATCATCCTCATAGCTGCCAAGAAAGATTATGTACTAGAAGCACTGCTAGGTGACGCACCCGTCCCACAGAACCAAGACGTTATGAACGCTTGGCAGACACGTGCTGATGATTACTCCCTCGTTCAGTGCGGCATGCTTTACAGCTTAGAACCGGGGCTCCAAAAGCGTTTTGAGAGACACAGAGCATATGAGATGTTCGAAGAGCTGAAAATGGTTTTTCAAGCTCATGCCCGGGTCGAGAGATATGAAGTCTTCGACAAGTTCTTCAGCTGTAAGATGGAGGAAAATAGTTCTGTCAGTGTGCACATACTCAAAATGTCTGGGTTGCATAACCGTTTGACTCAGCTGGGAGTTAATCTCCCGGATGACGCGGTCATTGACAAAATCCTTCAGTCGCTTCCACCGAGCTACAAGAGCTTTGTGATGAACTTCAATATGCAGGGGATGGAAAAGACCATTCCTGAAGTATTTGCAATGCTGAAATCAGCAGAGGTAGAAGTCAAAAAGGAACATCAAGTGTTGATGGTGAATAAAACCACTAAGTTCAAGAAAGGCAAGGGTAAGAAGAACTTCAAGAAGGACGGCAAGGGAGTTGCCGCGCCCGGTAAGCAAGCTGCCGGGAAGAAGCCAAAGAATGGACCCAAGCCCGAGACTGAGTGTTTTTATTGCAAGGGAAGTGGTCACTGGAAGCGGAACTGCCCCAAATACTTAGCGGACAAGAAGGCCGGCATCACGAAAGGTATATGTGATATACATGTAATTGATGTGTACCTTACCAGTACTCGTAGTAGCTCCTGGGTATTTGATACCGGTGCGGTTGCTCACATTTGTAACTCAAAGCAGGAGCTGCGGAATAAACGGAGACTGCCGAAGGACGAGGTGACGATGCGCGTCGGGAATGGTTCCAAGGTTGATGTGATCGCCGTCGGCACGCTACCTCTACATTTACCTACAGGATTAGTTTTAAACCTCAATAATTGTTATTTAGTGCCAGCTTTGAGCATGAACATTGTATCAGGATCTCGTTTAATACGAGATGGCTACTCATTTAAATCCGAGAATAATGGTTGTTCTATTTATATGAGAGATATGTTTTATGGTCATGCTCCGATGGTGAATGGTTTATTCTTAATGAATCTCGAGCGTAATGCTACACATATTCATAGTGTGAATACCAAAAGATGTAAGGTTGATAATGATAGTCCCACATACTTGTGGCACTGCCGCCTTGGTCACATAGGTGTCAAACGCATGAAGAAGCTCCATGCAGATGGACTTTTAGAGTCTCTTGATTACGAATCATTTGACACATGCGAACCATGCCTCATGGGTAAGATGACCAAGACTCCATTCTCAGGAACAATGGAGCGAGCAACCAACTTATTGGAAATCATACATACTGATGTGTGCGGTCCAATGAGTGTTGAGGCTCGCGGTGGCTATCGTTATGTTCTCACCCTCACTGATGACTTGAGTAGATATGGGTATGTCTACTTAATGAAACATAAGTCTGAGACCTTTGAAAAGTTCAAGGAATTTCAGAGTGAGGTTGAGAATCAACGTGACAGGAAAATCAAGTTCTTGCGATCAGATCGTGGGGGAGAATACTCGAGTCACGAATTTGGCACACACTTAATAAAATGTGGAATAGTTTCACAATTCACGCCGCCTGGAACACCTCAGCGTAATGGTGTGTCCGAACGTCGTAATCGCACTCTATTAGATATGGTGCGATCTATGATGTCTCTTACCGATTTACCGCTATCATTTTGGGGCTATGCTTTAGAGACTGCCGCATTCACTTTAAATAGGGCTCCGTCGAAATCCGTTGAGACGACGCCGTATGAATTATGGTTTGGGAAGAAACCTAAGCTGTCGTTTCTAAAAGTTTGGGGATGCGATGCTTATGTCAAGAAACTTCAACCTGAAAAGCTCAAACGCAAGTCGGAAAAATGCGTCTTCATAGGATACCCTAAGGAAACCATTGGGTATACCTTCTACCTTAGATCCAAAGGCAAGATCTTCGTTGCCAAGAATGGATCCTTTCTAGAGAAGGAGTTTCTCTCGAAAGAAGTAAGTGGGAGGAAAGTAGAGCTTGATGAAGTACTGCCTCTTGAAGCAGAGAGTAGCGCAGCTCAGGAAAATGTTCCTGTGGTGCCTGCACCGATTAGAGAGGAAGTTAATGATGATGATCAAGATACTTCGGATCAAGCTCTTATTGAACTTCATAGGTCCACAAGGACACGTTCCGCACCAGAGTGGTACGGCAACCCTGTCTTGGAAATCATGTTGTTAGACAATGGTGAACCTTCGAACTATGAAGAAGCGATGGCGGGCCCAGATTCTGACAAATGGCTAGAAGCCATGAAATCTGAGATAGAATCCATGTATGAAAACAAAGTATGGACTTTGACTGACTTGCCCGAAGATCGGCGAGCCATAGAAAATAAATGGATCTTTAAGAAGAAGACAGACACGGATGGTAATGTGACCATCTATAAGGCTCGACTTGTCACTAAGTGTTATCGACAAGTTCAAGGGGTTGACTATGATGAGACTTTCTCACCCGTAGCGAAGCTGAAGTCCGTCCGAATCATGTTAGCAATTGCCGCATTCTGTGATTATGAGATATGGCAAATGGACGTCAAAATGGCATTCCTTAACGACTTTCTTAAGGAAGAATTGTATATGATGCAGCCGGAAGGTTTTGTCGATCCTAAGAATGCTAACAAGGTGTGCAAGCTCAAACGCTCAATCTATGGGCTGGTGCAAGCATCTCAGAGTTGGAACATTCACTTTGATGAGATGATCAAAGCGTTTGGGTTTATGCAGACTTATGGAGAAGCCTGCGTTTACAAGAAAGTGAGTGGGAGCTCTGTAGCATTTCTCATATTATTTGTGGATGACATACTGTTGATGGGAAATGATATAGAATTCTTGGAAAGCATAAAGGCCTATTTGAACAAGTGTTTTTCAATGAAGGACCTTGGAGAAGCTGCTTATATATTAGGCATCAAGATCTATAGAGATAGATCGAGACGCCTCATCGGTCTTTCACAAAGTACGTACCTTGACAAGATATTGAAGAAGTTCAATATGGATCAGTCCAAGAAGGGGTTCTTGCCTGTATTGCAAGGTGTGCGATTGAGCACGGCTCAATGCCCGACCACGACAGAAGATATAGAAGAGATGAGTGTCATCCCCTATGCCTCAGCCATAGGGTCTATTATGTATGCCATGCTGTGTACTAGACCTGATGTAAACCTTGTCGTAAGTTTGGTAGGTAGGTACCAAAGTAATCCTGGCAAGGAACACTGTACAGCGGTCAAAAACATCCTGAAGTACCTGAAAAGGACCAAGGATATGTTTCTCGTTTATGGAGGTGGCGAAGAGCTCGTCATAAAGGGTTACGTCGACGCTAGCTTCGACACAGATCTGGATGACTCTAAGTCACAAACCAGATACGTGTATATTTTGAATGGTGGGGCAGTAAGCTGGTGCAGTTGCAAGCAAAGCATCGTGGCGGGATCTACATGTGAAGCAGAATACATGGCAACCTCGGAGGCGGCACAAGAAGCAACCTGGGTGAAGGAGTTCATCACCGACCTAGGAGTCATACCCAATGCGTAGGGGCCGATGACTCTCTTCTGTGACAACACTGGAGCTATTTCCCTTGCCAAGGAGCCCAGGTTTCACAGGAAGACCAGGCATTTCAAGCGTCGCTTCAACTCCATTCGTGAAAGTGTTCAAAATGGAGACACATAAATTTGTAAAGTACATACGAACCTGAATGTAGTAGATCCGTTGACAAAACCTCTCCCTAGAGCAAAACATGATTAACACCAGAATTCCATGGGTGTTCGATTCATCACAATGTAACTAGATGATTGACTCTAGTGCAAGTGGGAGACTGTTGGAAATATGCCCTAGAGGCAATAATAAAATGATTATTATATTTCCTTGTTCATGATAATTGTCTATTATTCATGCTATAATTGTATTATCCGGAAATCGTAATACATGTGTGAATACATAGACCACAATGTGTCCCTAGTGAGCCTCTAGTTGACTAGCTCGTTGATAAACAGATAGTCATGGTTTCCTGGCTATGGACATGGGGATGTCATTGATAATGGGATCACATCATTAGGAGAATGATGTGATGGACAAGACCCAATCCTAAGCTTAGCTCAAAGATCGTGTAGTTCGTTTGCTGTAGCTTTTCTGAATGTCAAGTATCATTTCCTTAGACCATGAGATTGTGCAACTCCCGGATACCGTAGGAGTGCCTTGGGTGTGCCAAACGTCACAACGTAACTGGGTGACTATAAAGGTACATTACATGTATCTCCAAAAGTGTCTGTTGGGTTGGCATGAATCGAGACTGGGATTTGTCACTCCGTATGACGGAGAGGTATCTCTGGGCCCACTCGGTAATGCATCATCATAATGAGCTCAATGTGACCAAGGGGTTGGTCACGGGATCATGCATTACGGTACGAGTAAAGTGACTTGCCGGTAACGAGATTGAACAAGGTATTGGGATACCGACGATCGAGTCTCGGGCAAGTAACGTACCGATTGACAAAGGGAATTGAATACGGGATTGATTAAGTCCTCAACATCGTGGTTCATCCGATGATCATCGAGGAGCATGTGGGAGCCAACATGGGTATCCAGATCCCGCTGTTGGTTATTAACCGGAGAGGCGTCTCGGTCATGTGTGCGTGTCTCCCGAACCCATAGGGTCTACACACTTAAGGTTCGGTGACGCTAGGGTTGTAGAGATATTAGTATGTAGTAACCTGAAAGTTGTTCGGAGTCCCGGATGAGATCCCGGACGTCACGAGGAGTTCCGGAATGGTCCGGAGGTAAAGATTTATATATAGGAAGTCCAGTTTCGGCCAGCGGGAAGGTTTCGGGGGTTACCGGTATTGTACCGGGACCACCGGAAGGGTCTCGGGGGTCCACCGGATGGGGCCACCTATCCCGGAGGGCCCCATGGGCTGAAGTGGTGTGGGAACCAGCCCCTGATGGGCTGGTGCACCCCACCCAAGGGCCCAAGGCGCCTAGGGTTGGAAACCCTAGGGGGTCGTTGCCCCCCCGAGGGGCATGCGCCCCTGGTTGGAAACCCTAAGGGGGCCGTTGCCCCCAGGGGCCACCCCCCATTTAGATGGGATCTCCAAGGGGGCATGCGCCCCCTAGACCCTATATATAGTGGAAGGGAGGGAGGGCAGCCGGACCTTGCTCTTGGCGCCTCCCTCTCCCTCCGTAACATCTCTCCTCCCCGCTTGTGCTTGGCGAAGCCCTGCGGAGATCCTGCTGCATCCACCACCACGCCGCCGTGCTGCTGGATCTTCATCAACCTCTCCTTCCCCCTTGCTAGATCAAGAAGGAGGAGATGTCTTCCCAACCGTACGTGTGTTGAACATGGAGGTGCTGTCCGTTCGGCACTTGGTCATCGGTGATTTGGATCACAGCGAGTACGACTCCATCATCCCCGTTCACTTGAACGCTTCCGCTCGCTATCTACAAGGTTATGTAGATGCACTCCTATTCCCCTCATTGCTAGAATACTCCATAGATTGATCTTGGTGATGCGTAGACTTTTTTTAATTTCCGCTACGATCCCCAACAGTAGATCGGTAAGGGACATCATAGATCGCACCATATCTAATAAAGTACAGTTATGACGTTCGGACACACCATTACACTGTGGTGTTCCAGGTGGCGTGAGTAGTGAAACTATTTCACATTGTTTTAACTGAAGGCCAAACTCTTAACTCAAATATTTTACCTCTGCGATCATATCGTAGAAACTTTTTTTTTCTTATTACGATGATTCTCCACTTCACTCTGAAATTCTTTGAACTTTTCAAATGTTTCAGACTTGTGTTTCATTAAGTAGATATACCCATATCTGCTCAAATCATCTGTGAAGGTCAGAAAATAACGATACTTGCCGTGAGCCTTAACACTCATCGGACCGCATACATCAGTATGCATTATTTCCAATAAGTCAGTTGCTCGCTCCATTGTTCCGGAGAACGGAGTCTTAGTCATCTTGCCCATGAGGCATGGTTCGCAAGCATCAAGTGATTCATAATCAAGTGATTCCAAAAGTCCATCAGCATGGAGTTTCTTCATGCGCTTTACACCAATATGACCTAAACGGCAGTGCCACCAATAAGTTGCACTATCATTATTAACTTTGCATCTTTTGGTTTCAAGATTATGAATATGTGTATCACTACGATCGAGATCCAACGAACCATTTTCATTGGGTGTGTAACCATATAAGGTTTTATTCATGTAAACAGAACAACAATTTATTCTCTTACTTAAATGAATAACCGTATTGCAGTAAACATGATCCAATCATATTCATGCTCAACGCAAACACTAAATAACATTTATTTTAGATATAACACTAATCCCGAAAGTATAGGGAGTGTGCGATGATGATCATATCAATCTTGGAACCATTTCCAATACACATCGTCACTTCACCCTTAACTAGTCTCTATTCATTCTGCAACTCCCGTTTCGAGTTACTATTCTTAGCAACTGAAACAGTATCAAATACCGAGGGGTTACTATAAATACTAGTAAAGTACACATCAATAACCTGTATATCAAATATACCCTTGTTCATTTTGCCATCTTTCTTATCCACTAGACATTCAGGGCATTTCCGCTTCCAATGACCAGTCCCGTTGCAGTAGAAGCACTTAGTCTCAGGCTTAGGTCCAGACTTGGGCTTCTTCACTTGAGCAGCAACTTGCTTGCCGTTCTTCTTGAAGTTCCCTTTCTTTCCCTTTCCCTTTTCTTGAAACTAGTGGTCTTGTTAATCATCAACACTTGATGCTCGTTCTTGATTTCTACCTTCATCAATTTCATCATCATGAAAAGCTCGGGAATCATTTACGTCATCCCTTGCATACTATAGTTCATCATGAAGTTCTACTAACTTGGTGATGGTGACTAGAGAATTCTGTCAATTGATAACCCACAAGTATAGGGGATCGCAACAGTTTTCGAGGGTAGAGTATTCAACCCAAATTTGTTGATTCGACACAAGGGGAGCCAAAGAATATTCTCAAGTATTAGCAGCTGAGTTGTCAATTCAACCACACCTGGAAACTTAGTATCTGTAGCAAAGTGTTTAGTAGCAAAGTAATATGATAGTGGTGATAATGGTAACAAAGTAAAGACAGCAAAAGTAATGTTTTTGGTATTTTTGTAGTGATTGTAACAGTAGCAATGGAAAAGTAAATAAGCGTAAACCAGTATATGGAAAACTCGTAGGCACCGGATCAATGATGGATAATTATGCCGGATGTGGTTCATCATGTAACAGTCATAACATAGGGTGACACATAACTAGCTCCAGTTCATCAATATAATGTAGGCATGTATTCCGTAAATAGTCATACGTGCTTATGGAAAAGAACTTGCATGACATCTTTTGTCCTACCCTCCCGTGGCAGCGGGGTCCTATTGGAAACTAAGGGATATTAAGGCCTCCTTTTAATAGAGAACCGGAACAAAGCATTAACACATAGTGAATACATGAACTCCTCAAACTATGGTCATCACCGGGAGTGGTCCCGATTATTGTCACTTCGGGGTTGCCGGATCATAACACATAGTAGGTGACTATAGACTTGCAAGATAGGATCTAGAACTCACATATATTCATGAAAACATAATAGGTTCAGATCTGAAATCATGGCACTCGGGCCCTAGTGACAAGCATTAAGCATAGCAAAGTCATAGCAACATCAATCTCAGAACATAGTGGATACTAGGGATCAAACCCTAACAAAACTAACTCGATTACATGATAAATCTCATCCAACCCATCACCGTCCAGCAAGCCTACGATGCAATTACTCACGCACGGCGGTGAGCATCATGAAATTGGTGATGGAGGATGGTTGATGATGACGACGGAGACGAATCCCCCTCTCCAGAGCCCCGAACGGACTCCAGAGCAGCCCTCCCAAGAGAGATTAGGGCTTGGCGGCGGCTCCGTATCGTAAAACGCGATGAAACTTTCTCTCTGATTTTTTCTCCTCGAAAGCCAATATATGGAGTTGGAGTTGGCATCGGAGGGCCACCAGGGGGCCCACTGTTGGAAATATGCCCTAGAGGCAATAATAAAAGCATTATTATTATATTTCCTTGTTCATGATAATTGTCTTTATTCATGCTATAATTGTGTTATCTGGAAATCGTAATACATGTGTGAATAATAGACATCAACATGTCCCTAGTAAGCCTCTAGTAGACTAGCTCGTTGATCAACAGATAGTCATGGTTTCCTGACTATGGACACTGGATGTCATTGATAACGAGATCACATCATTAGGAGAATGATGAGATGGACGAGACCCAATCCTAAACATAGCACAAGATCGTATAGTTCGTTTGCTAGAGTTTTGTAATGTCAAAGTATCTTTTCCTTAGACCATGAGATCGTGTAACTCCCGGATACTGTAGGAGTGCTTTGGGTATGCCAAACGTCACAACGTAACTGGGTGACTATAAAGGTAGACTACGGGTATCTCCGAAAGTGTCTGTTGGGTGACATGGATCAAGACTGGGATTTGTCACTCCGTATGACGGAGAGGTATCACTGGGCCCACTCGGTAATGCATCATCATAATGAGCTCAGAGTGACCAAGTGTCTGGTCACGGGATCATGCATTACGGTACGAGTAAAGTGACTTGCCGGTAACGAGATTGAACGAGGTATTGGGATACCGACGATCGAATCTCGGGCAAGTAACATATCGATAGACAAAGGGAATAGCGTACGGGGTTGATTGAATCCTCGACATCGTGGTTCATCCAATGAGATCATCGTGGAGCATGTGGGAGCCAACATGGGTATCCAGATCCCGCTGTTGGTTATTGACCGGAGAGTCGTCTCGGTCATGTCTGCTTGTCTCCCGAACCCGTAGGGTCTACACACTTAAGGTTCGGTTACGCTAGGGTTGTAGGGATATGTATATGCAGTAACCCGAATGTTGTTCGGAGTCCCGGATGAGATCCCGGACATCACGAGGAGTTCCGGAATGGTCCGGAGATAAAGATTTATATATGGGAAGTCCTGTTTCGGGCATCGGGACAAGTTTCGGGGTTATCGGTATTGTACCGGGACCACCGGAAGGGTCCTGGGGGTCCACCGGGTGGGTCCACCTGTCCCGGGGGGCCACATGGGCTGTAGGGGGTGCGCCTTGGCCTAATGGGCCAAGGGCACCAGCCCCACATAGGCCCATGTGCCTAGGGTTTACGGGGGCAAGAGTCCTAGGAGAGTAAGGCACCTCCTAGGTGCCTTTGGGGGGAGGGAAACCCCCCTTGGCCGCCGCACCCCCTAGGAGATTGGATCTCCTAGGGCCGGCCACCCCCCCTTGGCACCCCTATATATAGTGGGGGAGAGGAGGGACTTCATACCTGAACGCCCTGGCCTTTGGTTGCCTCCTTCTCCCTCCCCAACACCTCCTCTACCTCCGTAGTGCTTAGCGAAGCTCTGCCGGAGTACTGCAGCTCCATCAACACCACGCCGTCGTGCTGCTGCTGGTGCCATCTCCCTCAACCTCTCCTCCCTCCCTTGCTGGATCAAGAAGGAGGAGACGTGGCTGTTTCGTACGTGTGTTGAACGCGGAGGTGCCGTCCGTTCGGCGCTGGTCATCGGTGATTTGAATCACGTCGAGTACGACTACATCATCACCGTTCTTTTGAACGCTTCCGTGCGCGATCTACAAAGGTATGTAGATGCATCTAATCACTCGTTGCTAGATGAACTCCTAGATGATCTTGGTGAAACGAGTAGGAAAATTTTTGTTTTCTGCAACGTTCCCCAACAGTGGCATCATGAGCTAGGTCTATGCGTAGTTCTTCTTGCGCGAGTAGAACACAATTTGTTGTGGGCGTAGATTTGTCAACTTTCTTGCCGTTACTAGTCCTTTCTTGCTTCAGCGGTATTGTGGGATGAAGCGGCCCGGACCAACCTTACACGTACGCTTATGTGAGACCGGTTCCACCGACTAACATGCACTAGTTGCATAAGGTGGCTGGCGGGTGTCTGTCTCTCCTACTTTAGTTGGAGCGGAATCGATGAACAGGGTCCTTATGAAGGGTAAATAGAAATTGACAAATCACGTTGTGGCTTTAACGTAGGTAAGAAGACGTTCTTGCTAGAACCCTAATTCAGCCACGTAAAACTTGCAACAACAATTAGAGGACGTCTAACTTGTTTTTGCAGCAAGTGGTTTGTGATATGATATGGCCAAAGTTGTGATGAATGATGAATGATCTATATGTGATGTATGAGATGTTCATGCTATTGTAATAGGAATCACGACTTGCATGTCGATGAGTATGACAACCGGCAGGATCCATAGGAGTTGTCTTTATTCTTTTAATGACCTGCGTGTCATCGAGAAACGCCATGTAAATTACTTTACTTTATTGCTAAACGCGTTAGCCATAGTAGTAGAAGTAATAGTTGGCGAGCAACTTCATGGAGACACGATGATGGAGATCATGATGATGGAGATCATGGTGTCAAGCCGGTGACAAGATGATCATGGAGCCCCAAGATGGAGATCAAAGGAGCTATGTGATATTGGCCATATCATGTCATGTTTATTATTTGATTGCATGTGATGTTTATCATGTTTTGCATCTTGTTTACTTAGAACGACGGTAGTAAATAAGATGATCCCTCACAATAAATTCAAGAAGTGTTTCCCCTAACTGTGCACCGTTGTGACAGTTCGCTGTTTCAAAACACCACGTGATGATCGGGTGTTTTATTCAGACGTTCACATACAACGGGTGTAAGACAGATTTACACATGCAAACACTTAGGTTGACTTGACGAGCCTAGCATGTACAGACATGGCCTCGGAACACAGAAGACCGAAAGGTCGAGCATGAGTCGTATAGAAGATACGATCAACATGAAGATGTTCACCGATGTTGACTAGTCCGTCTCACGTGATGATCGGACACGGTCTAGTTTAACTCGGATCATGTAATACTTAGATGACTAGAGGGATGTCTAATCTAAGTGGGAGTTCACTAATAATTTGATTAGTTGAACTTAATTATCATGAACTTAGTCTAAAATCTTTGCAATATGTCTTGTAGATCAAATGGCCAACGTAGTCCTCAACTTCAACGCGTTCCTAGAGAAAACTAAGCTGAAATACGATGGCAGCAACTATACGGACTGGGTCCGGAACCTGAGGATCATCCTCATAGCTGCCAAGAAAGATTATGTCCTACAAGCACCGCTTGGTGACGCACCCGTTCTCCCTGCAGAACAAGATGTTATGAACGCTTGGCAGGCACGTTTCGATGACTACTCCCTCGTTCAGTGCGGCATGCTTTACAGCCTAGAGCCGGGCCTCCAAAAGCGTTTTGAGAGACATGGAGCATATGAGATGTTCGAAGAGCTGAAAATGGTTTTCCAAGCTCATGCCCGGGTCGAGAGATATGAAGTCTCCGACAAATTCTTCAGCTGTAAGATGGAGGAAAACAGTTCTGTCAGTGAGCACATACTCACTATGTCTGGGTTGCATAACCGCTTGACTCAGCTGGGAGTTAATCTCCCGGATGATGCGGTCATTGACAGAATCCTCCAGTCGCTTCCACCAAGCTACAACAGCTTTGTGATGAACTTCAATATGCAGGGGATGGAAAAGACCATTCCTGAAGTATTTGCTATGCTGAAATCAGTGGAGGTAGAAGTCAGGAAGGAACATCAAGTGTTGATGATCAATAAAACCACTAAGTTCAAGAAAGGCAAGGGTAAAAGGAGCTTCAAGAAGGACGGCAAGGAGGTTGCCGCGCCCGGCAAGCAAGCTGCCGGGAAGAAGCCAAAGAATGGACCCAAGCCCGAGACTGAGTGCTTTTATTGCAAGGGAAGCGGTCACTGGAAGCGGAACTGCCCTAAGTACTTAGCGGATAAGAAGGCCGGCAAAACCAAAGGTATATGTGATATACATGTAATTGATGTGTACCTTACTAGTGCCCGTAGTGGCTCCTGGGTATTTGATACCGGTGCAGTTGCTCACATTTGTAACTCAAAGCAGGGGCTGCGGAATAAGCGGAAACTGGCAAAGGACGAGGTGACGATGCGCGTCGGGAATGGTTCCAAGGTCAATGTGATCGCCGTCGGCACGCTACCTCTGCATCTCCCTTCGGGATTAGTTTTAAACCTTAATAATTGTTATTTAGTGCCAGCTTTGAGCATGAACATTGTATCGGGATCTCGTTTAATTCGAGATGGCTACTCTTTTAAATCTGAGAATAATGGTTGTTCCATTTTATGAGAGATATGTTTTATGGTCATGCTCCTATGGTGAATGGTTTATTCCTTATGAATCTCGAACGTGATGCTACACATATTCATAATGTGAGTACCAAAAGAAGTAAAGTTGATAATGATAGTCCCACATACTTGTGGCACTGCCGCCTTGGTCACATAGGTGTCAAACGCATGAAGAAGCTCCATGCTGATGGACTTTTAGAGTCTCTTGATTATGAATCATTTGACACGTGCGAACCATGCCTTATGGGTAAAATGACCAAGACTCCGTTCTCAGGAACAATGGAGCGAGCAACCGACTTATTGGAAATCATACATACCGATGTGTGCGGTCCAATGAGTGTTGAGGCTCGCGGTGGCTATCGTTATGTTCTCACCCTCACTGATGATTTAAGTAGGTATGGGTATATCTACTTAATGAAACACAAGTCTGAAACCTTTGAAAAGTTCAAGGAATTTCAGAGTGAGGTTGAAAATCAACGTGACAGGAAAATCAAGTTTCTACGATCAGATCGTGGAGGAGAATACTTGAGTCATGAGTTTGGGGCACACTTAAGAAAATGTGGAATAGTTTCACAACTCACGCCGCCTGGAACACCTCAGTGTAATGGTGTGTCCGAACGTCGTAATCGCACTCTGTTAGATATGGTGCGATCTATGATGTCTCTTACCGATTTACCGCTTTCTTTTTGGGGCTATGCTTTAGAGACTGCCGCATTCACTTTAAATAGGGCTCCGTCGAAATCCGTTGAGACGACACCGTATGAATTATGGTTTGGGAAGAAACCTAAGCTGTCGTTTCTAAAAGTTTGGGGATGCGATGCTTATGTCAAGAAACTTCAACCTGAAAAGCTCGAACCCAAATCGGAAAAATGCGTCTTCATAGGGTACCCAAAAGAAACTATTGGGTACACCTTCTACCTCAGATCCGAAGGCAAGATCTTTGTTGCCAAGAATGGGTCCTTTCTGGAGAAAGAATTTCTCTCGAAAGAAGTAAGTGGGAGGAAAGTAGAGCTTGATGAAGTATTGCCTCTTGAACCGGAAAATGGCGCAACTCAAGAAAATGTTCCTGAGGTGCCAGCACCGACTAGAGAGGAAGTTAATGATAATGATCAAGATACTTCTGATCAAGCTCCTGCTGAAATTCGAAGGTCCACAAGGACACGTTCCGTACCAGAGTGGTACGGCAACCCTGTCTTGGAAATCATGTTGTTAGACAACGGTGAACCTTCGAACTATGAAGAAGCGATGGCGGGCCCGGATTCCGACAAATGGCTAGAAGCCATGAAATCCGAGATAGGATCCATGTATGAAAACAAAGTATGGACTTTGACTGACTTGCCCGTTGAACGGCGAGCCATAGAAAATAAATGGATCTTTAAGAAGAAGACAGACGCGGATGGTAATGTGACCATCTATAAAGCTCGGCTTGTCGCTAAGGGTTATCGACAAGTTCAAGGGGTTGACTACGATGAGACTTTCTCACCGGTAGCGAAGCTGAAGTCCGTCCGGATCATGTTAGCAATTGCCGCATTCTATGATTACGAAATATGGCAAATGGACGTCAAAACGGCATTCCTTAATGGTTTCCTTAAGGAAGAATTGTATATGATGCAGCCGGAAGGTTTTGTCGATCCTAAGAATGCTGACAAAGTGTGCAAGCTCCAACGCTCGATTTATGGGCTGGTGCAAGCATCTCGGAGTTGGAACATTCGCTTTGATGAGATGATCAAAGCGTTTGGGTTTACACAGACTTATGGAGAAGCCTGCGTTTACAAGAAAGTGAGTGGGAGCTCTATAGCATTTCTCATATTATATGACATACTTTTGATGGGAAATGATATAGAACTCTTGGACAGCATCAAGGCCTACTTGAATAAAAGTTTTTCAATGAAGGACCTTGGAGAAGCTGCTTATATATTAGGCATCAAAATCTATAGAGATAGATCGAGACGCCTCATAGGTCTTTCACAAAGCACATACCTTGATAAGATATTGAAGAAGTTCAATATGGATCAATCCAAGAAAGGGTTCTTGCCTGTGTTACAAGGTGTGAAATTGAGCTCAGCTCAATGTCCGACCACGGCAGAAGATATAGAAGAGATGAGCGTCATCCCCTATGCCTCAGCCATAGGTTCTATTATGTATGCCATGCTGTGTACCAGACCTGATGTTAACCTTGCCGTCAGTTTGGTAGGAAGGTACCAAAGTAATCCCGGCAAGGAACACTGGACAGCGGTCAAGAATATCCTGAAGTACCTGAAAAGGACTAAGGAAATGTTTCTCGTGTATGGAGGTGACGAAGAGCTCGTCGTAAAGGGTTACGTCGACGCTAGCTTCGACACAGATCTGGATGACTCTAAGTCACAAACCGGATACGTGTATATTTTGAATGGTGGGGCAGTAAGCTGGTGCAGTTGCAAGCAAAGCGTCGTGGAGGGATCTACATGTGAAGCGGAGTACATGGCAGCCTCGGAGGCAGCACATGAAGCAATATGGGTGAAGGAGTTCATCACCGACCTAGGAGTCATACCCAATGCGTCGGGGCCGATCAAGCTCTTCTGTGACAACACTGGAGCTATTGCACTTCCTAAGGAGCCTAGGTTTCACAAGAAGACAAGGCACATCAAGCGTCGTTTCAACTCCATTCGTGAAAATGTTCAAGATGGAGACATAGAGATTTGTAAAGTACATACGGACCTGAATGTAGCAGATCCGTTGACTAAACCTCTCCCTAGAGCAAAACATGATCAACACCAGAATTCCATGGGTGTTCGATTCATCACAATGTAACTAGATTATTGACTCTAGTGCAAGTGGGAGACTGTTGGGAATATGCCCTAGAGGCAATAATAAAAGCATTATTATTATATTTCCTTGTTCATGATAATTGTCTTTATTCATGCTATAATTGTGTTATCTGGAAATCGTAATACATGTGTGAATAATAGACATCAACATGTCCCTAGTAAGCCTCTAGTAGACTAGCTCGTTGATCAACAGATAGTCATGGTTTCCTGACTATGGACACTGGATGTCATTGATAACGAGATCACATCATTAGGAGAATGATGAGATGGACGAGACCCAATCCTAAACATAGCACAAGATCGTATAGTTCGTTTGCTAGAGTTTTGTAATGTCAAAGTATCTTTTCCTTAGACCATGAGATCGTGTAACTCCCGGATACCGTAGGAGTGCTTTGGGTATGCCAAACGTCACAACGTAACTGGGTGACTATAAAGGTAGACTACGGGTATCTTCGAAAGTGTCTGTTGGGTGACATGGATCAAGACTGGGATTTGTCACTCCGTATGATGGAGAGGTATCACTGGGCCCACTCGGTAATGCATCATCATAATGAGCTCAGAGTGACCAAGTGTCTGGTCACGGGATCATGCATTACGGTACGAGTAAAGTGACTTGCCGGTAACGAGATTGAACGAGGTATTGGGATACCGACGATCGAATCTCGGGCAAGTAACATATCGATAGACAAAGGGAATAGCGTACGGGGTTGATTGAATCCTCGACATCGTGGTTCATCCGATGAGATCATCGTGGAGCATGTGGGAGCCAACATGGGTATCCAGATCCCGCTGTTGGTTATTGACCGGAGAGTCGTCTCGGTCATGTCTGCTTGTCTCCCGAACCCGTAGGGTCTACACACTTAAGGTTCGGTTACGCTAGGGTTGTAGGGATATGTATATGCAGTAACCCGAATGTTGTTCGGAGTCCCGGATGAGATCCCGGACGTCACGAGGAGTTCCGGAATGGTCCGGAGGTAAAGATTTATATATGGGAAGTCCTGTTTCGGGCATCGGGACAAGTTTCGGGGTTATCGGTATTGTACCGGGACCACCGGAGGGGTCCCGGGGGACCCACCGGGTGGGGCCACCCATCCCCGGGGGCCACATGGGCTGTAGGGGGTGCGCCTTGGCCTGCTTGGGCCAAGGGCACCAGCCCCACAAGGCCCATGCGCCTAGGGTTTCCAAGGGGGAGGAGTCCTACTAGTGGAAGGCACCTCCTAGGTGCCTTGGG
>NC_041392.1:145869316-145881302 GCF_002162155.2 Triticum dicoccoides
CTTGGCCTTTGGTTGCCTCCTTCTCCCTCCCCAACACCTCCTCCAACTCCATAGCGCTTAGCGAAGCTCTGTCGGAGTACTGCAGCTCCATCAACACCACGCCGTCGTGCTGCTGCTGGTGCCATCTCCCTCAACCTCTCCTCCCTCCCTTGCTGGATCAAGAAGGAGGAGACGTGGCTGTTCCGTACGTGTGTTGAACGCGGAGGTGCCGTCCGTTCGGTGCTAGGATCTCCGGTGATTCGAATCACGTCGTGTTCGACTACATCATCCCCGTTCTTTGAACGCTTCCGCTCGCGATCTACAAAGGTATGTAGATGCATCTAATCACTCGTTGCTAGATGAACTCCTAGATGATCTTGGTGAAACGAGTAGGAAAATTTTTGTTTTCTGCAACGTTCCCCAACACCCACGAGGTAGGGGGGCGCGCCCAGGGGGGAGGGGCACGCCCCCCACCCTCGTGGACAGGGTGTGGGCCCCCTGGTCTTCTTCTTTGGCAAGGATTTTTTATTATTTATTCTAAGATATTCCGTGGAGTTTCAGGTCATTCCGAGAACTTTTGTTTTCTGCACATAAAACAACACCATGGCAATTCTGCTGAAAACAGCGTCAGTCCGGGTTAGTTCCATTCAAATCATACAAGTTAGAGTCCAAAACAAGGGCAAAAGTGTTTGGAAAAGTAGATACGACGGAGACGTATCAACTCCCCCAAGCTTAAACCCTTGCTTGTCCTCAAGCAATTTAGTTGACAAACTGAAAGAGAAAAAGAAAAACTTTTACAAACTCTGTTTGCTCTTGTTGTTGTAAACATGAAAAGCCAGCATTCAAGTTTCAGCAATTATTATGAACTAACCATACTCACAATAACACGTAGGTCTCACAATTACTCATATCAATAGCATAATCAGCTAGCGAGCCATAATAATAAAACTCGGATGACAACACTTTCTCAAAATAATCATAACATGATATAATAAAATGGTATCTCGCTAGCCCTTTCTGAGACCGCAAAACATAAATGCAGAGCACCTTTAAAGATCAAGGACTGACTAAACATTGTAATTCATGGTAAAAGAGATCCAGTCAAGTCATACCCAATATAAACCAATCATAATGAATGCAAACGACAGTGTGCTCTCCAGCGGGTGCTTTTTAATAAGAAGGGTGATGACTCAACATAAAAGTAAATAGATAGGCCCTTCACAGAGGGAAGCAGGGATTTGTAGAGGTGCCAGAGCTCGATTTTTGAAATAGAGATAAATAATATTTTGAGCGGCATACTTTCACTATCAACGTAACAACTATGAGATGGCTGTATCTTCCATACTACATGCATTATAGGCAGTTCCCAAACAGAATGGTAAAGGTTTATACTCCCCCTCCTCCACAAGCATCAATCCATGGCTTGCTCGAAACAACGAGTGCCTCCAACACTCAACGGGTCCCAGGGGGAGTTTTGTTTAATTATTTTGATTTGCTTTGATCTTTTTGGATCATGGGACTGGGCATCCCGGTTACCGGCCCTTTCTCGTGAATGAGGAGTGGAGTCCACTCCTCTTGAGAATAACCCACCTAGCATGGAAGATATAGGCAGCCATAGTTGCACATGAGCTGCTCGAGCATACAAAACAGAATTTCATTAGAAGATTTGGAGTTTGGCACATACAAATTTACTTGGAACGGCAGGTAGATACCGCATATAGGAAGGTATAGTGGACTCATATGGAACAACTTTGGCGTTTAAGGAGTTTGGATGCACAAGCAGTATTCCCGCTTAGTACAGGTGAAGGCTAGCAAAAGACTGGGAAGCAACCAACTGAGAGAGCGACAACAGTCGTAAACATGCATTAAAATTAATTCACACCGAATATAAGCATGAGTAGGATATAATCCACCATGAACATAAATATCATGAAGGCTATGTTGATTTGATTCAACTACATGCGTGAACATGTGCCAAGTCGAGTCACTCAATTCATTTAAAGGAGGATACCATCCTATCATACCACATCATAATCATCTCAATAGCATGTTGGCACACAAGGTTAACCATTATAACTCATAGCTAATCAAGCATGGCACAAGCAACTACAATCTCTAAATGTCATTGCAAATATGTTTACTTCATAATAGCTGAATCAGGAACGATGAATCATCATATTTACAAAAACAAGAGAGGTCGAGTTCATACCAGCTTTTCTCATCCCAATGAGTCCATCATATATCATCATTATTGCCTTTCACTTGCACGACCGAACGGTGTGTATAATAATAGGAGTGCACGTGCATTGGACTAAGCTGGAATCTGCAAGCATTCAACTCAAGAGAGAAGACAAGTAATATGGGCTCTATGTTAAATAAACAACCATGCATATAAGAGCCACTAAGCATTTTCAATATAGTATTCTCGACCCCCAAAGAAAGGAAAAGAAAAATAAAAACTATTTACACGGGAAAGCTCCCAACAAGCAAAAGAAGGACGGGAAATATTTTTGGGTTTTCTTTTTAATTCTACTACAAGCATGGAAAGTAGACTAACACTAATTTTTTTGTTTTTCTTAAGGTTTATTAAACACACAAGAAGAAAGCAGGAAAAAGGAAAATAAACTAGCATGGATATTACAGTGAAAGAGTATGAGCACCGACATCTAGCAATGAGTGTGAACATGAATGTAATGTCGGTGGGAAATACGTACTCCCCCAAGCTTAGGATTTTGGCCTAAGTTGGTCTATTGCCAGGGATAACCTGGCTGATATCCGTAGGTGAAGCTGGGGTCGTACTGCGATGCAGCGGCTACCGCCTGCTGAGCAGCAGCACGGCGTCGGGCTGCTTCCACTCCCCTCTCGTACTCATCTACCTCCTCTCTGGTAATAATATATCTTCCTCTCGCCTGAAAATCAAAGAAGGTAGGAGCAGGAAGAGCAACACGGACCACACGCCGTCTGTCAAAGATTAGTCGATACTGGTAAGGTGGTCCAGTCCTCTCAATGAACTGGTGGGAAAACATAGGATCAAGATCTAAATAAGAAGTGGGCAACTCCACATCACCCTCACGAATGTCTACATCAAGAAAATTAGCTAAGCGGGTTGCATAAACTCCTCCAAAGAAATCCCCGTTACGTCTATTAAGATGCAACCTACAAGCTACAATGGCTCCCATATGATAAGCTTGGTCCCCTAACACAGCACTTCTGAGAATGCTGAGATTAGGGAAACACATGTGACATGCTTCATCCTTAGCAGTTATACATCTACCAATGAAGAGAGCAAAATAATGTATAGCAGGAAAGTGAATACTCCCTATAGTGGCCTGTGCTATATCTCTAGATTCCCCCATAGTTATTCTAGCAAGAAAATCTCTATATTCAGATTTAGGGGGATCCCTAATACTACCCCAAGATGGAAGTTTGCATCCACGAGTGAAATCTTCTAAGTCCATGGTATAAGACTTGTCATAAAGGTCAAACATGACTGAAGGAGAATTACGCGAAGATGAATAATCAAACCTCCCCACAAATGAACTTGTGAGATAACGATACTGGGGGCATTTATCAGCTTCAAAGTCCTCAAGACCGGCATTACGCACATATGCGTAAAATTCTTCTTTAATTCCCACTTGATTCATAAAATTTTCCGAAGGCCATTCACACGGCCTCACGAGAGCGTCTCTTGGTGGTTCCTCGTCACCATCACGCATTGCAAGTCTGGGACCTTGCTTCCTTGAAGAACCACCTTGGAACATCCTCCTAAGCATATTGTTTTCTCAAGGAACAATCTCCCCAAGCAGTTTTGCGAGAGGTGCTTTGAGCAAGGAGATCGAAAATCGCAGCAAAAGTTGCTGGAACACGAGCTTGAGTTGGTTTTTCGGGTTTGTGCGAGACAGAGGAAGAAGATGGGTGCAGGAATAAGTGGAGGAGGGCCACCGTGGCCCACGAGGCAGGGGGGCGCCCAGGGGGTGCCCAATTATTTTCATTTGCCAACATATTATTCAATAAAATTTCAGCGTCATCCGGTGTTCTTTCCCTGAAAAGAGAACCATCACAACTATCCAGGTAATCTCTGGAAGCATCAGTTAGTCCATTGTAAAAGATATCAAATATTTCAGGTTTCTTAAGAGGATGATCAGGCAAAGCATTAAGTAACTTGAGAAGCCTCCCCCAAGCTTGTGGGAGACTCTCTTCTTCAATTTGCACAAAATTGTATATTTCCCTCAAAGCAGCTTGTTTCTTATGAGCAGGGAGATATTTAGCAGAAAAGTAATAAATCATATCCCGTGGACTTTGCACACAGGCAGGATCAAGAGAATTAAACCATTTCTTAGCATCACCCTTTAATGAGAACAGAAATATTTTGAGTATATAAAAGTGGCGCGATCTCAGATTATTAGTAAACAGGGCAGCTATTTCATCTAACTTACGAAGATGTGCCACAACAGTTTCAGATTCATAGCCATAAAAAGGATCAGATTCAACCAAAGTAATTATATCTGGATCAACAGTAATATCATAATAATCCTGATCAGGAACACAGATAGGTGAAGTAGCAAAAGCAGGGTCGGGTCTCATCCTACCTCTAAAAGATTCCTTACTCCACTTAATTAGTAACCACTTACATTCAGGTTTATCCGGACAAGCAAGAATAGCTTCATAAGATTCATTATTAAAAAGATAACCCTCAGGAATAATAGGCATAGGTTCATCATCACTAAAATCATCGTGTTCAGGTTCACTAATTTCTCTTTTCTAGACTTAGAAATTTGCTCATCTAGAAATTCACCAAGTGGCACAGTAGTATCAAGCATAGAAGTAGTTTCATCATAAGTATCATGCATAGCAGAAGTGGCATCATCAATAACACGCGACATATCAGAACTCATAGCAGTAGTAGGTTTAGGTGTCGCTAGCTTACTCATAACAGAAGGTGAATCAAGTGTAGAGCTAGATGGCAGTTCCTTACCTCCCCTCGTAGTTGAGGGATAAATTTTTGTCTTAGCGTCTTTCAAGTTCTTCATAGTGTCCAGCAGATATAAATCCCAAGTGACTCAAAGAATAGAGCTATGCTCCCCGGCAACGGCGCCAGAAAAAGGTCTTGATAACCCACAAGTATAGGGGATCGCAACAGTTTTCGAGGGTAGAGTATTCAACCCAAATTTTTTGATTCGACACAAGGGGAGCCAAAGAATATTCTCAAGTATTAGCAGCTGAGTTGTCAATTCAACCACACCTGGAAACTTAGTATCTGCAGCAAAGTGTTTAGTAGCAAAGTAATATGATAGTGGTGATAACGGTAACAAATTAAAGACAGCAAAAGTAATGTTTTTGGTATTTTTGTAGTGATTGTAACAGTAGCAATGGAAAAGTAAATAAGCGTAAACCAGTATATGGAAAACTCGTAGGCACTCGATCAATGATGGATAATTATGCCGGATGTGGTTCATCATGTAACAGTCATAACATAGGGTGACACAGAACTAGCTCCAGTTCATCAATATAATGTAGGCATGTATTCCGTAAATAGTCATACGTGCTTATGGAAAAGAACTTGCATGACATCTTTTGTCCTACCCTCCCGTGGCAGCGGGGTCCTATTGAAAACTAAGGGATATTAAGGCCTCCTTTTAATAGAGAACCGGAACAAAGCATTAACACATAGTGAATACATGAACTCCTCAAACTATGGTCATCACCGGGAGTGGTCCCAATTATTGTCACTTCGGGGTTGCCGGATCATAACACATAGTAGGTGACTATAGACTTGCAAGATAGGATCTAGAACTCACATATATTCATGAAAACATAATAGGTTCAGATCTGAAATCATGGCACTCGGGCCCTAGTGACAAGCATTAAGCATAGCAAAGTCATAGCAACATCAATCTCAGAACATAGTGGATACTAGGGATCAAACCCTAACAAAACTAACTCGATTACATGATAAATCTCATCCAACCCATCACCGTCCAGCAAGCCTACGATGCAATTACTCACGCACGGCGGTGAGCATCATGAAATTGGTGATGGAGGATGGTTGATGATGACGACGGCGACGAATCCCCCTCTCCGGAGCCCCGAACGGACTCCAGATCAGCCCTCCCGGGAGAGATTAGGGCTTGGCGGCGGCTCCGTATCGTAAAACGCGATGAAACTTTCTCTCTGATTTTTTCTCCTCCAAAGCCAATATATGGAGTTGGAGTTGGCGTCGGAGGGCCACCAGGGGGCCCACGAGGTAGGGGGGCGCGCCCTGGGGGAGGGGCGCGCCCCCCACCCTCGTGGACAGGGTGTGGGCCCCCTGGTCTTCATCTTTGGCGAGGATTTTTTATTATTTATTCTAAGATATTCCGTGGAGTTTCAGGTCATTCCGAGAACTTTTGTTTTCTGCACATAAAACAACACCATGGCAATTCTGCTAAAAACAGTGTCAGTCTGGGTTAGTTCCATTCAAATCATACAAGTTAGAGTCCAAAACAAGGGCAAAAGTGTTTGGAAAAGTAGAAACGACGGAGACGTATCATCAATCACTATTTTATCTGGAAGATAAACTCCCACTTGATTCAAGCGGTTGTAGTACCCAGATAATCTGAGCACATGCTCACTGCTTGAGCTATTCTCCTCCATCTTTTAGCTATAGAACTTGTTGGAGACTTCATATCTCTCAACTCGGGTATTTGCTTGAAATATTAACTTCAACTCCTGGAACATCTTATATGACCCATGACATTCAAAACGTCTTTGAAGTCCCGATTCTAAGCTGTTAAGCATGGTGCACTAAACTATCAAGTAGTCATCATATTGAGCTAGCCAAACGTTCATAACGTCTGCATTTGCTCCTGCAATAGGTCAGTCACCTAGCGGTGCATCAAGGACATAATTCTTCTGTGCAGCAATGAGGATAAACCTCAGATCACGGATCCAATCCGCATCATTGCTACTAACATTTTTCAACTTAGTTTTCTCTAGGAACATATAAAAATTAAACGGGAAGCAACATCGCGAGCTATTGATCTACAACATAGATATGCTAATACTACCAGGACTAAGTTCATGATAAATTTAAGTTTGATTAATCATATTACTTAAGAACTCCCACTTAGAAAGACATCCCTCTAATCTTCTAAGTGATCACGTGATCCAAACCAACTAAACCATAACCGATCATCACGTGAAATGGAGTAGCTTTCAATGGTGAACATCAATATGTTGATCATATCTACTATATGATTCAGGCTCGACCTCTCAGTCTCGGTGTTCCGAGGCCATATCTGCATATGCCAGGCTCTTCAAGTTTAACCTGAGTATTCTGCGTGTGCAAAACTGGCTTGCACCCGTTGTAGATGGACGTAGAGCTTATCACACCCGATCATCACGTGGTGTCTGCGCACGACGAACTTTGGCAATGGCATACTCAGGGAGAACACTTTTATCTTGAAATTTAGTGAGAGATCATCTTATAATGCTACCGTCAACCAAAGCAAAATAAGATGTATAAAAGATAAACATTACATGCAATCAAAATATGTGACATGATATGGCCATCATCATCTTGTGCCTTTGATCTCCATCTCCAAAGCATCATCATGATTTCCATCGTCACCGACATGACACCATGATCTCCATCATCTTGATCTATATCAATGTGTCGTCACATGGTCGTCTTGCCAACTATTGCTCTTGCAACTATTGCTATCGCATAGCGATAAAGTAAAGCAATTATTTGGCGCTTGCATCTTATGCAATAGAGAGATAACCATAAGGCTTTTGCCAGTTGCCGATAAATTCAACAAAACATGATCATCTCATATAACAACTTATATCTCATCACGTCTTGACCATATCACATCACAACATGCCCTGCAAAAACAAGTTAGACGTCCTCTACTTTGCAAATTTTACGTGGCTGCTACGGGCTTAGCAAGAACCGTTCTTACCTACGCATCAAAACCACAACGATAGTTTGTCAAGTTGGTCCTGTTTTAACCTTCGCAAGGACCGGGCGTAGCCACACTCGGTTCAACTAAAGTTGGAGAAATTGACACCCGCCAGCCACCTGTGTGCAAAGCACGTCGGTAGAACCAGTCTCGCATAAGCGTACGTGTAATGTCGGTCCGGGCCGCTTCATCCAACAATACCGCCGAACCAAAGTATGACATGCTAGTAAGCAGTATGACTTATATCGCCCACAACTCACTTGTGTTCTACTCGTGCATATGACATCTACGCATAAAACCTGGGCTCGGATGCCACTGTTGGGGAACGTAGTAATTTCAAAAAATTTCCTACGCACACGCAAGATCATGGTGATGCACAACAACGAGAGGGGAGAGTGTTGTCTATGTACCCTCGTAGACCAGAAGCGGAAGCGTTATAACAACGCGGTTGATGTAGTCGTACGTCTTCACGGCCCGACCGATCAAGCACCGAAACTACGGCACCTCCGAGTTTTTGCACACGTTCAGCTAGATGACGATCCCCGGACTCCGATCCAGCAAAGTGTCGGGGATGAGTTCCGTCAGCATGACGGCGTGGTGACGATCTTGATGTTCTACCGTCGCAGGGCTTTGCCTAAGCACCGCTACAATATTATCGAGGATTATGGTGGAGGGGGGCACCGCACACGGCTAAGAGATCAATGATCAATTGTTGTGTCTCTGGGGTGCCCCTGCCCCCATATATAAAGGAGTGGAGGAGGGGGCCGGCCAAGGAGGGTGGCGCGCCCAAGGGGGGGAGTCCAACTCCCACCGGGAGTAGGACTCCCCCTTTTCCTATTAGGAGTAGGAGAGGGAAGGAAGAGGAAAGAGGGAGGAAGGAAAGGGGGGCCCCTCCAAATTCGGATTGGGCTTGGGGGGGCGCCCCCTCCCTTGCTCCTTTCCCCTCATTTCCACTAAGACCCAATAAGGCCCATATACCTCCCAGGGGGTTCCGATAACCTCCCGGTGATCCGGTATTGTCCCAATCTTACCCGGAACCTTTCCGGTGTCCAAATATAGTCGTCCAATATATCGATCTTTATGTCTCGATCATTTTGAGACTCCTCGTCAAGTCCATGATCACATCCGGGACTCCGAACAACCTTCGGTACATCAAAATATATAAACTCATAATGAAACTGTCATCGTAACGTTAAGCATGCGGACCCTACGGGTTCGAGAACAATGTAGACATGACCAAGACACGTCTCTGGTCAATAACCAATAGCGGAACCTGGATGCTCATATTGGCTCCTACATATTCTACGAAGATCTTTATCGGTCAGACCGCATAACAACATACATTGTTCCCTTTGTCATCGGTATGTTACTTGCCCGAGATTCGATCGTCGGTATCTCAATACCTAGTTCAATCTCATTACCTGCAAGTCTCTTTACTCGTTCCGTAATACATCATCTTGCAACTAAGTTATTAGTTGCATTGCTTGCAAGGCTTAAGTGATGTGTATTGCTGAGAGGGCCCAGAGATACCTCTCTGACAATCGGAGCGACAAATCCTAATCTCGAAATACGCCAACCCAACATGTACCTTTGGAGACACATGTAGAGCACCTTTATAATCACCCAGTTACGTTGTGACGTTTGGTAGCACACAAAGTGTTCCTCCGGTAAACGGGAGTTGCATAATCTCATAGTCATAGGAACATGTATAAGTCATGAAGAAAGCAATAGCAACATACTAAACGATCAGGTGCTAAGCTAATGAAATGGGTCATGTCAATCACATCATTCTCCTAATGATGTGATCCCGTTAATCAAATGACAACTCATGTCTATGGTTAGGAAACATAACCATCTTTGATTAACGAGCTAGTCAAGTAGAGGCATACTAGTGACACTTTGTTTGTCTATGTATTCACACAAGTATTACGTTTCCGGTTAATACAATTCTAGCATGAATAATAAACATTTATCATGATATAAGGAAATAAATAATAACTTTATTATTGCCTCTAGGGCATATTTCCTTCAAACCCTACCACCTCTCTCAACCACCGTCGCCGGCGACGCCACCCGAGGAAGAGGGGGGAGCTTCGGGTGACTCTCAAGTCGATAATGAGAAAGAAAGGTGGAGGGGAAAGTGCTTATGCATGTAGAGAATGATTTGGTGCATTGATAATAATTGATCGTGCACTAGGCACATATATATAGGTACAAGGGGTGCGATCGGTATCTTGTCTCCTAAGATACACGTACATACAAAGGGAGACAGACACTACATGTATTGCAAACGAAACCCAGACCTACGTACATGTACGCATGTTCAACACCCCCCCGCAGTCGAAGCATCGCCCGAGGTGGGTAGTCCCTTTGTCATAACATCGGCGAACTGCTGATCGGTGGGCACATGTAGAACGCAAACACGACCAAGGGCGACGTTCTCCCTGACGAAGTGAATGTCGAGCTCAATATGCTTCGTCCGTCGGTGATGGACAGGGTTGGCAGCGAGGTACACCGCGGAGACGTTGTCACAGTAGACAAGTGTCGCCTTGGTAACCTCACATAGCAACTCCTGAAGTAGCTGTCGTAGCCAAGAGCACTTCACGACGACGTTGGCCACAACCCTGTACTCAGCCTCGGCGCTCGATCATGAGACCGTGGGTTGTCGTTTAGACGACCACGAAATCATAGAGGGCCCGAGGTAGACGTAGTAGCCGGAAGTGGAGCGTCGAGTGTCGGGACACCCAGCCCAGTCGGCATCGGAGTAGGCGACAAGGCTGGTGTGTCAGGTGATGCCGTCAGGGTGAGACCCATAGCTGTGGTGCCGCGTATGTATCGGAGAATATGTTTCACCAGAGCCCAATGAGTGTCACGAGGAGCATGCATGTGAAGGCACACCTACTGGACAGCGTACTGAATGTCCGGACGCGTCAGTGTGAGGTACTGAAGAGCACTGATGATGGAGCGGTAGAAGGGAGCGTCAGACGCCAGAGAACCCTCGACGACAGACACCTTAGCCTTCGTGTCAACGGCGTAGGAGCAGGCTTGCAGTTAAGCATGCTGGCTCACTCTAGAAGCTCATAGGCATACTTCTGCTGATGCAGGAAGAAGCCAGTGGCCCGACGAACAACCTCGATGCCGAGGAAGTAGTGGAGAGCCCCCAAGTCCTTGAGGGCGAACTCGGTGCCGAGGCGAGCTATGATCTGTTGAAGCAGCGCTGGCGAGGACGCAGTCAGGATGATGTCCTCGACGTAGAGGAGGAGGTACGTGGTGGCGGTGCCCTGGTGATAAACAAATAGGAAGACATCGGACCGTGTGGACCGGACCCCTGCTACTAAAGGAAGGCCGCGATCCGCTGGTACCAGGCCCGAGGCGCCTGCTTCAACGCGTAGAGAGAACGGGAGAGCAAGCACACATTGTCTAGATGATCGATGTCGACGAAACCAGTAGGCTGCTGACAGGACACCTGCTCGTCGAGGTGGTCATGCAGAAAAGCATTGGACACATCGAGCTAGTGAACGGGCCAGGCGCGAGAGACAGCGAGTTGGAGAACAGCGCGAATCATGCCCAGTTTGACAAACGGGGCGAAGGTGTCGATGAAGTCCACGCCGGCGCGCTGGCGAAAGCCGCACATGACCCAATGTGCCTTGTAGCGCTCAAGGGAACCGTCGGGGCAAGTCTTGTGGCGGAAGACCCACTTGCCAGTGATGACGTTGGCACGGGGAGGCCGCGAGACAAGCTGCCACGTACGGTTGCGCCATAGGGCGTCGAACTCCTCACGCATGGCAGCAAGCCAGTTCGGATCCCGAAGGGCTATGCGAACAAAGGTGGGGAGCGGGGACGGGGTCGAGGTGGACGCGGCACACATGTACTCACCGAAGGTGTAGCGCGTGCTAGGACGAAACGTCCCAGTCCGAGCCCGAGTGACCACACCGGTGAGAGGTGTGGCGGCAGCCGGCGGAGCGGAGAGGGGGACCGGCGATGATGAGCTCGAGCCGATCTCTAGAGCGACCGAAGGGGCCGGGGCGTTGGGGGCGGCCGGTGGGGCCGCGGCGCCAGGGGCA
>NC_041392.1:145881617-145884477 GCF_002162155.2 Triticum dicoccoides
GGGGACGGCCGAGGGGGCCGCGACGACGGGGGCCGCCGCCGCCGGGAGCGCGGGCAGGCACCAAGCCCGATGCACGGCGGGGCGATTCGCCAGAGGTGGAGGCAGGGGCGAACCGCGCCGCGGGGGATGCCGAGGGTGATGGTACCTGCTGAATCGGGAACACCACCTCATCAAAGTACACGTGTCGCGAGGTGAAAACGCGGTGGGACACTGGATCATAGCACCGGTAACCTTTGGTGTTGGGAGGATAACCAAGGAAGATGCAAGGAAGCGACCGGGGAGCGAGTTTGTGAGGTGCAGTGGACGCGGTGCTAGGATAACAGAGACACCCGAAAATGCGAAGACCATCATAAGATGGAACCGGACCGAAGAGGAGCTGGTGAGGAGTGTAGTTCCAACGTGGACGACACGGGCGAATGTTTATGAGGAGGCTGGCGGTCGCGAGCGCGTCCGGCCAGAACCAATGAGGCACGTAGGAGTGGAAGAGCAACGTGCGGACACAGACATTAAGAGTGTGAATGACGCACTTGGCGTGACCATTCTGCTGTGGCGTGTAGGGGCAAGTGAGGCGAAAGATGGTGACGTGCGACGCAAGAAGATTGCGGACGGCGACATTGTCAAACTCCTTTCCGTTGTCAGTTTGCAAGACAAGAATAGGACGACTGAACTGTGTGGTGACATATGAATAAAAAGTTGTGAGTGTGGCAAAAGCGTCGAACTTGCGACGGAGAGGAAATGTCCACACATAATGAGAGAAATTATCCAATATCACTAAATAGTATAAATAATCCGTGTTGCTCGCAACTGGGGACGTCCAAACATCACTATGCAATAACTGAAACGAAAAAGTGGAAATGTTTGTAGACTCGCTAAAGGGAGGATGAACGTGCTTGCCAAGGCGGCAAGCCTCACAAGAGTGGTCGTCAACCTTATTACATGAGAAAGAAAGACTCTGAAAAATCTGACGCATAACGGTGGAGTTGGGATGGCCGAGGCGGACGTGCCAAAGATCGACACTAGCAGCGAAGATGGCGGGACGACGGGTGATGCGTACGCGGGGCGGCTTGGCAGCTGGCGAGGCAAGCGACGTAGTGGGCGTGCAGGATCGGGGCGAGCGGCGTAGCGGGAAGCGGCGGGCTGGCGCACGGCGCGGGTGGCAAGGCGGGATGGGGTAGCGAGGCGGGCTGGCGCACGGACGGGTTAGCGAGGCCGAGATCGAGCTGGCGGCTAGTGGGAGCGGATGGGCGCGGCGTGGGAGGGGATGCGCTGCGCGGGGCGGCGGCGGCTAGGGTTAGGCAGAAGCGGGAGAGGATCAATTTGCGATAGATACCATGTAGAGAATGATTTGGTGCATCGATAATAATTAATCGTGCATTAAGCGCGCGCACGCACACACACACACATATATATATAGGGTCGCGCTATTCGTCACCCCGATGGGGAATAGTTATTCTTCACCCCCTCTATTTTACCATCAATGCATTGTAATTTTACGTTCCGTAAGTTTTTGTTTTATTTCCGATGCAAAAAGAGATCGTAAGAAAATATATAATCGTCATACAAAATATTTTATGTTATGTCAAATTACAAACGTAAAAACATAGTCTAAAATACACATAAACTGCAAATTTTCTTGTCTTATGACCTATATATTTATTTTCTTATGTCAAATTTTACGTAGTGAATCAATAGAAATGTAACTATTTAAATTCCAAACGTAATTTAATTATGAAATGATCGTAAGATTATCTCGGATGAAGAATAACTTATTCTGCACATTGGGTGATGAATAGTAACACTATATATATAAGGAGTGCGATTAGTATCTTGTCTCCTAAAATACACGTACATACAAAAAGAGACAGATACTATAGATACTGCATACAAAACTTAGACGTACGCACATGTACACGCTACAGATACTGCATACAAAACTTAGACATACGCACATGTACACATGTAACAATGCATATGCTTGCTGGGATTGCCTAATCAGCGGGCTACTATGCGCCTCGGGCCACACAGAGTGTGTGTTTTTCTTTTTCTTTTTTGACAACTCGGACCACACAGAGTAAAAAGACGACGCAGCCCCCGGGAGCTGCAATCCGACCTGGCAACCGGCGTTCCCACCCCCCATGTGCAGGATGATCACCCAATTATTGACGACAGCTCCAGATTAATCTACGGAAAGCAAGCGCCAGTGGCCAACGCCCTTTGGTGCAAGTTTTTAACCCGAGACCGGCTCGATCGATCCTTTTGAGTTCTGCGGGTGTTAGTTTTGTCCTGCCATGCGGCGTGTTTTGTTGAGTCCCCGATCCACGGGGAAAAGCCGAAAAGGGAGAGATTGGGTGAGGATTGACGGTGAAGCCACCGCGTTTTTCCTGCTCTCTCACGACGGCAGGACGTCGACGGCGCAGCGGCCGGTGGCGACGTTGTTTCTTCGGCCGAATGCGACGGCGCAACCGCTTAAACTGCCAGTGCATGCATGGCTAGCTTATCAGCTGCGCGTACTTAACGGATTGATTATTTGTGGATGGACTTGATTGTGTGTGTTTATGAGGGCATGCATATGTCGGTTCGGCGTTTGACTCTGCGCCGTGCGACGGCCGCCAGCTTCGGCAGTCCAGCCGATAGAGGGTGACGGATTTTAAATTTCACGGGGTACTAGTACATTGAGTGTAGTACTAGCAGCATTTTGCTCGATAATCCATTTTTGAGTCCAGCTCATCTGCATCCATCCTACTTTTTTTTGCGGAAAAAAATCAAAACAAATATTAATTTTAAAAAATTATTTTTTTCATGGTAGATAAATTGATGCATGAGATCCGCTTCAATTTTCAAATCATTTAAACATTTGAGT
>NC_041392.1:145884627-145890802 GCF_002162155.2 Triticum dicoccoides
GAGAGGAATTCGCGCTACAAACCGGCGCGTCCTCATAGTGTCTTATTTAATTAAATTGGAAAGCTTTCTTGTTTATAGCATCCCAAATCTTCCACAAAATGAGGAGCAGCATGAAGGGCCGAACCGTGACGGCCAGTGCCGACGGAAGAGTACTGGATGTCTGGATACGAGGTCCACAAATTAAATATACTAATGCTTGATCAACAAAAATACTCCAAATTTATTCCAAAGCTTGATCAACAAAAATTCTCCAAATCTATTCCGCAGCTTGCTCAACAAAAATACGCTAAATCGGCTTGTGATTGTTGGCACCAAGCGAGAGCTCCTGCAGAAGCAGCACTGAATCCTAAGAAATTTTAGTGTAGGAAAACAATATAATGAACTATTTTATGGTCACACTCTGCGCGGTTTCTACAAAAAATGATAGTATAAATTAAGATCCATAATGTTCTAGCATAAATTAAAATCCTTTTGACCCAATAATGTCTACCTACGGAAAGCAAGATTTGCTAGCTTAAATTAACTATGGGTTGAGTTTGTTTCCCCTAGTCAGGTTTATAAGTTTTGATCCGGATTCCCTGGAAGAAATTGGAAGAAAGCCATAGTGAAATGGTTGAACCACATTTAAAAGAAAGACAAATTTAAAAAGTTTGAGTGAGTTTATCAAGAGAAAAAATAAACAATAACTCTAGATAGTTATACCGAAGTATATATTCTATTGTATAATTTATTCGTGTTAACTCAATTAAATTTTAAAAGAATTGAATTAATAATACATGTGAATTGTGCCTTGTAAATCCGGGTGAGGGGATCATCTGCGATGCATAAACATGACACTCATTGACTGCATGAGCTAGTCTGGGTTTATTGAGCCCCTCGAATTCTGGGTCAAATTTTGACCATCTATAAAACTAACAAAATATAAATTATATGATAAAAAATATTGTTGGGTTTGTATTTGGAAGAGCTTCCTCATAGTGTAATTTTTGTGACATATAATTTGCATTTTATTAGTTGAATTTATGGTCAAAGTTTAGCCCGAAATAAAAGGGAACCTAGTAAACCTGGACGGAGGTAATTGTATCTAGCTAGTTCATCACAGACTCCAAGTCTTCCTTGCGCGTGACGGCGAGAGATCAATTCGAGCTTCTTGTGATGCAACACTGGAGTATGTGCTGAGCTAGTTTGTTAAGAGGTTAGCAATATGTACCGCCCCCTTTTCAGACCAATTGACATATATCGGACTCGTGGAAGTTCCATGATGGGACATTTTGTTTCTCAACAAATAGAAGAACTTTGCATACGAGAGTCATCACATCCCCATCGTCGGAGTATAGGGCCTTATTCGGTTTGGAGAAAATCAAAATGTAGGAATTAATAGTAGTATAAGAATTTGATAAAATGACACTTGCCATTTTAAGAAATTGTCTTGCCTCGTTCCTATGCATAAAATAAGCTTTGACTGGATGTGTAGATTCCTCCAAAAATAGAGAAAATGAATAGTATTCCTATGAAATTCCTGTATGCGTTTCTTACAAACCAAATGCATCTATAGGAAATTTTCGTATAAAATCCTTATTCCTACGTTTTTTCTATAGAAATCCTCCAAATCGAATGAGGCCCAGGTGCCATACCGAAGAATTGACATGCTGACCAGCAGTAACATCACCCGCTTCGGCCTGGGACATCCTTTGCTCCGCACGCACGCATCTGAACCGAGAGAACCCCTGCCCCAAAACATTCCGCTGACACGAGATCGATCATCTCCTTGCGAGAGCATCAATAGTGAGTATCATGCACTCCAGGTCATCTCTTCTCGCGTGCCTGTCTGTTAAACGTGGCCAAACTGTACGCCGCTCCAGGATCCAGCAGTGGCCGCTGATTGATGCCGCCTGCTGCTGCTGCTCTGGTCTTTTCTCCCTGTGATGAGCAAGTAGAGTAGAGTAGCATCTGTGTGCATGTGGTGTGGGGGCCTCGCGGCTCCGGCGGCCACCGCACCGACCTCGTGGAACGTGCAGGTACAGCTGACGGTGACAGCCGCAGCAGCGCCGAATAGAATCTTCCGCCCGCGTGCTGCCTGCGCTGCGCATGCAGCTTTTGCAATTCATGATGGATGTCTCCAACCGCCAGAGGCCAGCAGTAAGCGCATTTTACTGGTGCCGAAGTACATGGGCTGTGTGCTAACAGCAGCGGTACGCTAAATGATGGCCCATGCCAGCGAAGGTATGATATCCTACTTGTAGTGGGCCGTATTAGGACAGATTGGAGCAACGAAGGGGGCCCATGGAGTCCTCCCACAGACTGACGCTCCTGCTGATAAATACGTAAGTTTGTAGTAGATGGCACATCGGATCCTTGGCGCAATGGTAGCGCGTCTGACTCCAGATCAGAAGGTTGCGTGTTCGATTCACGTAGGGTTCAAAATCCCGAACAAATATCCGATTCTTTTTATCTTTTCTTGTATTATAATTTAAATCCTAGGCTATGTGTTACAAATGTTAATTATAGGAACACATTACATCGGATCCTTGGCCCAATGGTAGCGCGTCTGACTCCAGATCATAAGGTTGCGTGTTCGATTCACGTAGGGTTCAAATCCCGAACAATATCCGATTCTTTTTTTCTTTTCTTGTATTATAATTTAAATCCTAGACTATGTGTTAAAAATGTTAATTATAGCAACACATTACATCGGATCCTTGGCGCAATGGTAGCGCGTCTGACTCCAGATCAGAAGGTTGCGTGTTCGATTCACGTAGGGTTCAAAATCCCGAACAAATATCCGTTTTTCTAATTTTCTTTTATTGCAGTATAATTTTTAATGTCTGTTTAGGACACATTAGATGTGACGTCACCCTCTATTGCCCTTCCGATCGATCTGTTTGTTCTCTCGTGTATTGTTTGTCATCCTGCGCTTCCTCCCTCCGGGCCTCGTCATCTTGTTTGTCGCTTCCAAGTCTGGGCTGCACCCGTGACCCTCCCCCACCTCCACTTTCCTGGGCCTGGGCCTTGTGTTTGTGGGCTTAGTTGTTTGTTTATTGTTTTTTGTAAATAATTTGTTTGTTGTAAATAAAAGGATTGGGAACAGATGTTGGCCTTGTGCCAGTTTAGGTCTGTGCACTTTTCTTGTCAAACAAGCTTGCCAAAAAAAGACAAAGGAAAAGTAGGCGTTCTTTTTCTTGCTCTTCCTTTATGCAAACACCCATCTGAGCCCTTGACCTCTGATAATCAAGCAAAGAAAAAGTTAAAATTAGTAACTCTTCTCTATCAAACAAAAAAGTACTTGGCCTGATAACACAATACTTATAAAAAACGATGGCATGGTAGGTGAAAGATGTTAATTCAAATTAAAAAGAATTTACCTTTCTGCTTTGCTCCTTCAAAACATTCCTCCTCTGTTTCCTTTCATCACTCTTTTGCAGCTGCATAAAAAAAGAAAAAAATAGTCTCTTATAGAACAGATTATATTCAAACAATATTGAACTTATGATAACAAAAATGAGGCACGAAAACATGAAAAAGATTGCTGCGGTGAAAAATGATTTACCATTTTTCTGATACCATCAAGCAACATGCTACCTGATGCATATGGTTTTGTTAAATCAATGTTAGAGGCCTGAACTTTAGAAACATTGCCATGAAAAGTTTGGTCCAGGTCTTCATTGATATTGTTGCTCTCTGAATTTTGATGGTTGGTATCTCTGCTTACATCCCCCCATAAAAAGAAACAAGAATAGATAAACAAGAATTTTGAAGGATAGTCAAGTATTAACTGAGCACAAATAAATTGTTGTACTCTCAGTGCGCAAAACTCTATTTGTATCGATAGCTTAAACTACCCAGCCTAATCTAGTCTCATCTCAGGGCTATTTTCATTATCCAGCCATAATGCAACCTCTTGTGCATGTAAAAGAAACAAACAAAAAAATTAAGCATAAGTGGATATTAGGAAAAACAATGTGGATTTGTTAAGCGAAAAGTGTGGCTACCAAAAACAAAAGTGGCCAACCGAAGAGCGACGTCAAGCGAAAAAGCGCGAGGTCACTGGCAAAAACAAGACAAAAAAGCCCATATCGCATAAAAGTATGTGGTGGTGTGGCTGATTCCACTGACTGCCCCCAGCATTCTTACCAAGTGGAGTTGATAGAAAAAATTGTTACAGATATCAAACTGATACATGTCCCTTAAAATCTTAAGATGGCCAACCAAATAAAAGGGACCATGCAAAAAACACTGATGATGAACACCAAAAAAGAAACTGGAGCATACAAAAAAAATGCTTGTTCGTGGAAAGTCCACCAACAGTAGTTCACAAGCCTGAAACTAGCATGTAGCCACAAAACCAAAGAATTATTCAAGCTCCACCGACATTAGTGCACCATGTGGAGAATAACGACGCAGCTTGGCAAGCATCGCTAACTAATGGAAGAACGCCCCCAACTGGGCAAACCTGTTGCTGGCAAAAACGTTTTGATCACAGGATATAGCAAAAGAAAAAAATTAAACTCTCTGTCTCCTTCGAGTAAGCGCTTGATTTCACCGATCAAAGCCGCCACAGGTGACATATTAGTACGATCTCTTGTATCATTGCCGTTGTAAAAAGCTGAATCGTATTGTGACAAGCACATACATAATTAGACAAACAACAAGCAGTTGTCCAAAAAGACTGAAGCATGTCTTGTAGGAGGAACCAGCCAATGAAAAAAAGTAATACATGTCTAGAATCAGAAATGAAAACAAGAAGAAAAAGTATATAGAATCCCCTAGAATAGGAATTGTGTGGCTGCCAGGGTTGCATGTCTGAATCACAACAAAATTCATTCTGGAAAAACAAAAGCGTGTGACTGACCACTGAGAATTTCAAACTGAAACCAAACAAAACCTAGAGAAAGCCATTTCAGACCAGGGGGGACTTACAGCGTCAATCAAGCAAAAAATCAACCTTAGATGAACACGAAAATCAGTATGAATAAACAAAATCAGTCTGTAAATGTAACCGGGGACCCTCGAAAAATACACATACTCCTAGTTGCGAGTCGATGGTCTACATGCAACTGGGGACTCTTGAAAAACACACACACACCCTTAGTCGCAAGTCGGTGGTTGGCTTTTAACTAGGGGCCACGACAAAACACACACATCCTAGTTGCGAGTCAATGGTTGACATGCAACTGGAGACCATTGACAAACAAAAATACACACACCCTAGTTGCGAGTCGGTGCTCAGCTTGCAACTGGGGGCCCTAAACAAACACACACCACATCTAGTTGCGAGTTGATGGTTGGCATGCAACTAGGGACCCTCGATAAAACACACACCCCTAGTTGCTAGTCGATGGTCGGCTTGCAACTGGGGACCCTCAACAAACAAACACACACACACACACCCTTAGTTGCGAGTCGATGGCTGGCTTGCAACTAGGGGGCCATAACAAAACACACACCCCCCCTAGTTGCCAGTCGATGCTCGACTTGCAACTGGTGAGTCTCGACAAACACGCACAAACCCTTAGTTGCAACTGGGGACTCTCGAAACACACACACACACACACACCCTTAGTGGCGAGTCGATGGTGGGCTTCCAACCGGGGGCCATGAGAAAACACACACACCCTAGTGGCGAGTCAATGGTTGAAATGCAACTGGGGACCCTCAACAAACAAAAATACACACCCCTAGTCGCGATTCGATGCTCGGCTTGCAAATAGGGATTCTCGACAAACACACACACACCCTTACTTGCGAGTCGATGGTCGGCTTGCAACCGGGGGCCCAAAAAACACCCCCTAGTTGCGAGTCATTGGTCAACATGCAACTAGGGACCCTCACCAAAACAAAAAAACACACCCCTAGTTGCAAGCCGATGGTCCGCTTGCAACTTGGGACTCTCAACAAACACACACACACACACACACACACATCCTTAGTTACGAGTCGATGGTCATCTTGCAACTGGGGGCCACGACAAAACACACACACACCCTAGTTGCGAGTTTGATGGTCGACTAGCAACTGGGGGCCCTCAACAAACACCCCCCTAGTTGCGAGTCGATGATCGGCTTTGCAACTGGGGACTCTTGACAGACACACACACAAACACACACACACACACCCTTAGTTTTGAATCGATGGTCGGCTTGCAACTAGGGGCCACGACAAAACACACCCCCTAGTT
>NC_041392.1:145891834-145893531 GCF_002162155.2 Triticum dicoccoides
CAAACACACAAACCCCCTAGTTGCGAGTCATGGTTGACATGCAACTGGGATCACCACAAAACACACATAGACACACACACACATACACAAACACACACACACACACCCTAGTTGCGAGTCTGTGGTCGGCTTGCCACTGAGGACCCTCGACAAACACACACACATCCCTTAGTTGCGATTCGATGATCGGCTTGCAACTGGGGACCGTCGACAAACACAGACACACCCTTAGTTGCGAGTCGATGGTCGGCTCAATTGGGGGCTCTTCGACAAAAAACACTCCTAGTTGCGAGTCAATGGTTGACATGCAACTGGGGGCACCGACAAACACACACATACACACACACACACACTCCTAGTTGCGAGTCGATGGTGGACAAGCAACTAGGGACCCTCGACAAACACATACTGTTGGGTTTCGTAGTAATTTCAAAATTTTCCTAGGCACACACAAGATCATGGTGATGCATAGCAACGAGAGGGGAGAGTGCTGTCTACGTACCTACGCAGACTGACTGCGGAAGCGTTGACACAACATAGAGGAAGTAGTCGTACGTCTTCGCGATCCAACCGATCAAGCACCGAAACTACGGCACCTCCGAGTTCGAGCACACGTTCAGATCGATGACGATCCTCGGACTCCGATCCAGCAAAGTGTCGGGGAAGAGTTCCGTCAGCACGACGGCGTGGTGACGATCTTGATGTACTACAGCAGCAGGGCTTCACCTAAACTCCGCTACAGTATTATCGACGACTATGGTGGCTGGGGGCGCCGCACACGGCTAAGGAATAGATCACGTGGATCAACTTGTGTGTTCTTTGGGGTGCCTCTGCCTCAGTATATAAAGGAGCCAAGGGGGAGGGGGCCGCCGGCCAGGAGGAGGGCGCAGGAGGAGTCCTATTCCTCCCGGGAGTAGGACTCCCCCCCAATCCTAGTTGGACTAGGATTCCCCGAGGGGGAAAGAGGGAGAGGGGGGCCGGCCCCCTCTCCTAGTCCTAATAGGACTAGGGGAGGGGGGAGGCGCGCGGCCATCTTGGGCTGCCCCTTTCTCCTTTCTGTTGGGTTTTGTAGTAATTTCAAAAATTTTCCTACGCGCACACAAGATCATGTGATGCATAGCAACGAGAGGAGAGTGTTGTCTACGTACCCAACGCAGACCGACTGCGGAAGCAATGACACGACGTAGAGGAAGTAGTCGTACGTCTTCACGATCCAACCGATCAAGCACCGAAACTACGGCACCTCCGAGTTCGAGCACACGTTCAGCTCGATGACGATCCCCGGACTCCGATCCAGCAAAGTGTCGGGGAAGAGTTTCGTCAGCACGACGGCGTGGTGACGATCTTGATGAACTACAGCAGCAGGGCTTCGCCTAAACTCCGCTACAGTATTATCGAGGAATATGGTGGCAGGGGGCACCGCACACGGCTAAGGAATCGATCACGTGGATCAACTTGTGTCAACTTGTATGTTTAGAGGTGCCCCTGCCTCAGTATATAAAGGAGCCAAGGGGGGAGGGTGCGCCGGCCAGGAGGAGGAGGCGCAGGAGGAGTCCTACTCCTACCGGGAGTAGGACTCCCCTCCAATCCTATTCCAACTAGGATTCCCAAGGGGGAAAGAGGGAGAGGGGTGGCCGGCCACCTCTCCTAGTCCTAATAGGACTAGGAGAAGGGGGGAGGCGCGCAGCCCCCTTGGG
>NC_041392.1:145900384-145967583 GCF_002162155.2 Triticum dicoccoides
ATTCTCCTCCACGATCAGATCGTAGAAACTTTATTTTCTTGTTACGATGATTTTCAACTTCACTCTGAAATTCTTTGAACTTTTCAAATGTTTCAGACTTATGCTTCATTAAGTAGATATATCCATATCTGCTCAAATCATCTGTGAAGGTGAGAAAATAACGATATCCGCCACGAGCCTCAATATTCATCGGACCACATACATCGGTATGTATGATTTCCAACAAATCTGTTGCTCTCTCCATAGTACCGGAGAACGGTGTTTTAGTCATCTTGCCCATGAGGCACGGTTCGCAAGTACCAAGTGATTCATAATCAAGTGGTTCCAAAAGTCCATTAGTATGGAGTTTCTTCATGCGTTTTACACCGATATGACCTAAACGACAGTGCCACAAATAAGTTGCACTTTCATTATCAACTCTGTATCTTTTGGTTTCAACATTATGAACATGTGTATTACTACTATCGAGATTTAGTAAGAATAGGCCACTCTTCAAGGGTGCATGACCATAAAAGATATTACTCATATAAATAGAACAACCATTATTCTCTGATTTAAATGAATAACCGTCTCGCATTAAACAAGATCCAGATATAATGTTCATGCTCAACGCTGGCACCAAATAACAATTATTTAGGTCTAATATTAATCCCGAAGGTAGATGTAGAGGTAGCGTGCCGACCGCGATCACATCGACTTTGGAACCGTTTCCCACGCGCATCGTCACCTCGTCCTTTGCCAGTGCCCGCTTATTCTGTAGTCCCTGTTTCGAGTTGCAAATATTAGCAACAGAACCAGTATCAAATACCCAGGTGCTACTGCGAGCATTGGTAAGGTACACATCAATAACATGTATATCACATATACCTTTGTTCACCTTGCCATCCTTCTTATCCGCCAAATACTTGGGGCAGTTCCGCTTCCAGTGACCAGTCTGCTTGCAGTAGAAGCACTCAGTTTCTGGCTTAGGTCTAGACTTGGGTTTCTTCTCTAGAGCAGCAACTTGCTTGCCGTTCTTTTTGAAGTTCCCCTTTTTCTTCCCTTTGCCCTTTTTCTTGAAACTAGTGGTCTTGTTAACCATCAACACTTGATGCTCCTTCTTGATTTCTACCTCCGCAGCTTTTAGCATTGCGAAGAGCTCGGGAATAGTCTTGTTCATCCCTTGCATATTATAGTTCATCACGAAGCTCTTGTAGCTTGGTGGCAGTGATTGGAGAATTCTGTCAATGACGCAATCATCTGGAAGATTAACTCCCAATTGAATCAAGTGATTATTATACCCAGACATTTTGAGTATATGCTCACTGACAGAACTGTTCTCTTCCATCTTGCAGCTATAGAACTTATTGGAGACTTCATATCTCTCAATCCGGGCATTTGCTTGAAATATTAACTTCAACTCCTGGAACATCTCATATGCTCCATGACGTTCAAAACGTCATTGAAGTCCCGATTCTAAGCCGTAAAGCATGGCACACTGAACTATCGAGTAGTCATCAGCTTTGCTCTGCCAGACGTTCATAACATCTGGCGTTGCTCCAGCAGCAGGCCTGGCACCCAGCGGTGCTTCCAGGACGTAATTCTTCTGTGCAGCAATGAGGATAATCCTCAAGTTACGGCCCAGTCCGTGTAATTGCTACCATCATCTTTCAACTTTGCTTTCTCAAGGAATGCATTAAAATTTAACGGAACAACAGCACGAGCCATCTATCTACAATCAACATAAACAAGCAAGATACTATCAGGGACTAAGTTCATGATAAATTTTAAGTTCAATTAATCATATTATTAAAGAACTCCCACTTAGATAGACATCCCTCTAATCCTCTAAGTGATCACGTGATCCAAATCAACTAAACCATGTCCGATCATCACGTGAGATGGAGTAGTTTCATCGGTGAACATCATTATGTTGATCATATCTACTATATGATTCACGCTCGACCTTTCGGTCTCCGTGTTCCGAGGCCATATCTGCATATGCTAGGCTCGTCAAGTTTAACCTGAGTATTCTGCGTGCGCAACTGTTTTGCACCCGTTGTATTTGAACGTAGAGTCTATCACACCCGATCATCACGTGGTGTCTCAGCACGAAGAACTTTTGCAACGGTGCATACTCAGGGAGAACACTTCTTGATAATTTAGTGAGAGATCATCTTATAATACTACCGTCAATCAAAGCAAGATAAGATGCATAAAAAGATAAACATCACATGCAATCAATATAAGTGATATGATATGGCCATCATTATCTTGTGCTTGTGATCTCCATCTCCGAAGCACCGTCATGATCACCATCGTCACCGGCGCGACACCTTGATCTCCATCGTAGCATCGTTGTCGTCTCGCCAATCTTATGCTTCCACGACTATCACTACCGTTTAGTAATAAAGTAAAGCATTACATCGCGATTGCATTGCATACAATAAAGCGACAACCATATGGCTCCTGCCAGTTGCCGATAACTTGGTTACAAAACATGATCATCTCATACAATAAAATTCAGCATCATGCCTTGACCATATCACATCACAACATGCCCTGCAAAAACAAGTTAGACGTCCTCTACTTTGTTGTTGCATGTTTTACGTGGCTGCTACGGGCTTAAGTAAGAACCAATCTCACCTACGCATCAAAACCACAACGATAGTTTGTCAAATAGACTCCGTTTTAACCTTCGCAAGGACCGGACGTAGCCATACTTGGTTCAACTAAAGTTGGAGAGGCAGTCGCCCGCAAGCCATCTCTGTGCAAAGCACGTCGAGGGAACCGGTCTCGCGTAAGCGTACGCGTAAGGTTGGTCCGGGTCGTCTCGTCCAACAATACCGCTGAACCAAAATATGACATGCTGATAGGCAGTATGACTTGTATCGTCCACAACTCACTTGTGTTCTACTCGTGCATATAACATCAACATCATTAACCTAGGCTGTGATACCACTGTTGGGTTTCGTAGTAATTTCAAAAATTTTCCTACGCGCACACAGGATCATGTGATGCATAGCAACGAGAGGAGAGTGTTGTCTACGTACCCAACGCAGACCGACTGCGGAAGCAATGACACGACGTAGAGGAAGTAGTCGTACGTCTTCACGATCCAACCGATCAAGCACCGAAACTACGGCACCTCCGAGTTCGAGCACACGTTCAGCTCGATGACGATCCCCGGACTCCGATCCAGCAAAGTGTCGGGGAAGAGTTTCGTCAGCACGACGGCGTGGTGACGATCTTGATGAACTACAGCAGCAGGGCTTCGCCTAAACTCCGCTACAGTATTATCGAGGAATATGGTGGCAGGGGGCACCGCACACGGCTAAGGAATCGATCACGTGGATCAACTTGTGTCAACTTGTATGTTTAGAGGTGCCCCTGCCTCAGTATATAAAGGAGCCAAGGGGGGAGGGTGCGCCGGCCAGGAGGAGGAGGCGCAGGAGGAGTCCTACTCCTACCGGGAGTAGGACTCCCCTCCAATCCTATTCCAACTAGGATTCCCAAGGGGGAAAGAGGGAGAGGGGTGGCCGGCCACCTCTCCTAGTCCTAATAGGACTAGGAGAAGGGGGGAGGCGCGCAGCCCCCTTGGGCTGCCCCTTTCTCCTTTCCACTAAGGCCCATGAAGGCCCATGTGGTTCCCGGGGGGTTCCGGTAACCTCCCGGTAACCCGGTAAAATCCCGATTTCACCCGGAACACTTCCGATGTCCAAACATAGGCTTCCAATATATCAATCTTTATGTCTCGACCATATAGAGACTCCTCGTCATGTCCGTGATCACATCCGGGACTCCGAACAACCTTCGGTACATCAAAATGCATAAACTCATAATATAACTGTCATCAAAATGCACGCCCGCCGTCTAATATTAATCCCGAAGGTAGATGTAGAGGTAGCGTGCCGACCGCGATCACATCGACTTTGGAACCGTTTCCCACGCGCATCGTCACCTCGTCCTTTGCCAGTGCCCGCTTATTCTGTAGTCCCTGTTTCGAGTTGCAAATATTAGCAACAGAACCAGTATCAAATACCCAGGTGCTACTGCGAGCATTGGTAAGGTACACATCAATAACATGTATATCACATATACCTTTGTTCACCTTGCCATCCTTCTTATCCGCCAAATACTTGGGGCAGTTCCGCTTCCAGTGACCAGTCTGCTTGCAGTAGAAGCACTCAGTTTCAGGCTTAGGTCTAGACTTGGGTTTCTTCTCTTGAGCAGCAACTTGCTTGCCGTTCTTTTTGAAGTTCCCCTTTTTCTTCCCTTTGCCCTTTTTCTTGAAACTAGTGGTCTTGTTAATCATCAACACTTGATGCTCCTTCTTGATTTCTACCTCCGCAGCTTTTAGCATTGCGAAGAGCTCGGGAATAGTCTTGTTCATCCCTTGCATATTATAGTTCATCACGAAGCTCTTGTAGCTTGGTGGCAGTGATTGGAGAATTCTGTCAATGACGCAATCATCTGGAAGATTAACTCCCAATTGAATCAAGTGATTATTATACCCAGACATTTTGAGTATATGCTCACTGACAGAACTGTTCTCTTCCATCTTGCAGCTATAGAACTTATTGGAGACTTCATATCTCTCAATCCGGGCATTTGCTTGAAATATTAACTTCAACTCCTGGAACATCTCATATGCTCCATGACGTTCAAAACGTCATTGAAGTCCCGATTCTAAGCCGTAAAGCATGGCACACTGAACTATCGAGTAGTCATCAGCTTTGCTCTGCCAGACGTTCATAACATCTGGCGTTGCTCCAGCAGCAGGCCTGGCACCCAGCGGTGCTTCCAGGACGTAATTCTTCTGTGCAGCAATGAGGATAATCCTCAAGTTACGGCCCAGTCCGTGTAATTGCTACCATCATCTTTCAACTTTGCTTTCTCAAGGAATGCATTAAAATTTAACGGAACAACAGCACGAGCCATCTATCTACAATCAACATAAACAAGCAAGATACTATCAGGGACTAAGTTCATGATAAATTTTAAGTTCAATTAATCATATTATTAAAGAACTCCCACTTAGATAGACATCCCTCTAATCCTCTAAGTGATCACGTGATCCAAATCAACTAAACCATGTCCGATCATCACGTGAGATGGAGTAGTTTCATCGGTGAACATCATTATGTTGATCATATCTACTATATGATTCACGCTCGACCTTTCGGTCTCCGTGTTCCGAGGCCATATCTGCATATGCTAGGCTCGTCAAGTTTAACCTGAGTATTCTGCGTGTGCAAAACTGGCTTGTACCCGTTGTAGATGGACGTAGAGCTTATCACACCCGATCATCACGTGGTGTCTGGGCACGACGAACTTTGGCAACGGTGCATACTCAGGGAGAACACTTCTTGATAATTTAGTGAGAGATCATCTTATAATGCTACCGTCAATCAAAGCAAGATAAGATGCATAAAAGGATAAACATCACATGCAATCAATATAAGTGATATGATATGGCCATCATCATCTTGTGCTTGTTATCTCCATCTCCGAAGCACCGTCATGATCACCATCGTCACCGGCGCGACACCTTGATCTCCATCGTAGCATCGTTGTCGTCTCGCCAATCTTATGCTTCCACGACTATCACTACCGTTTAGTAGTAAAGCATTACATCGTGATTGCATTGCATACAATAAAGCGACAACCATATGGCTCCTGCCAGTTGCCGATAACTCGGTTACAAAACATGATCATCTCATACAATAAAATTCAGCATCATGCCTTGACCATATCACATCACAACATGCCCTGCAAAAACAAGTTAGACGTCCTCTACTTTGTTGTTGCATGTTTTACGTGGCTGCTACGGGCTTAAGTAAGAACCAATCTCACCTACGCATCAAAACCACAACGATAGTTTGTCAAATAGACTCCGTTTTAACCTTCTCAAGGACCGGGCGTAGCCATACTTGGTTCAACTAAAGTTGGAGAGACAGTCGCCCGCAAGCCATCTATGTGCAAAGCACGTCGAGGGAACCGGTCTCGCGTAAGCGTACGCGTAAGGTTTGTCCGGGTCGTCTCGTCCAACAATACCGCCGAAACAAAGTATGACATGCTGGTAGGCAGTATGACTTGCATCGTCCACAACTCACATGTGTTCTACTCGTGCATATAACATCAACATAAGTAACCTAGGCTCTAATACCACTGTTGGGTTTCGTAGTAATTTCAAAAAATTTCCTACGCACACGCAAGATCATGTGATGCATAGCAACGAGGGGAGAGTATTGTCTACGTACCCAACGCAGACCGACTGCGGAAGCGATGACACGACGTAGAGGAAGTAGTCGTACGTCTTCTCGATCCAACCGATCAAGCACCGAAACTACGGCACCTCCGAGTTCGAGCACACGTTCAGCTCGATGACGATCCCCGGACTCCGATCTAGCAAAGTGTCGGGGAAGAGTTTCGTCAGCACGACGGCGTGGTGACGATCTTGATGAACTACAGCAGCAGGGCTTCGCCTAAACTCCGCTACAGTATTATCGAGGAATATGGTGGCAGGGGGCACCGCACACGGCTAAGGAATCGATCACGTGGATCAACTTGTGTCAACTTGTGTGTTTAGAGGTGCCCCTGCCTCCGTATATAAAGGAGGAGAGGAGGGGAGGCTGGCCGGCCAAGGGGGGGAGGCGCAGGAGAGTCCTACTCCCTCTGGGAGTAGGATTCCCCCTCCAATCCTAGTCCAACTAGGATTCCTCGGAGGGGAAAAGAGGAGGAGGGGGCCGGCCACCTCTCCTAGTCCTAATAGGACTAGGGGAAGGGGCGCGCACAGCCCAACTAGGGCAGCCCCTTCTCTTTTCCACTAAGGCCCACTATGGCCCAAATAGCTCCCGGGGGGTTCCGGTAACCCTCCCGGTATTCCGGTAAAATCCCGATTTCACCCGGAACACTTCCGATATCCAAATATAGGCTTCCAATATATCAATCTTTACGTCTCGACCATTTCGAGACTCCTCGTCATGTCCGTGATCACATCCGGGACTCCGAACAACCTTCGGTACATCAAAATGCATAAACTCATAATATAACTGTCATCGTAACCTTAAGCGTGCGGACCCTACGGGTTCGAGAACAATGTAGACATGACCGAGACACGTCTCCGGTCAATAACCAATAGCGGGACCTGGATGCCCATATTGGCTCCTACATATTCTACGAAGATCTTTATCGGTCAGACCGCATAACAACATACGTTGTTCCCTTTGTCATCGGTATGTTACTTGCCCGAGATTCGATCGTCGGTATCCAATACCTAGTTCAATCTCGTTACCGGCAAGTCTCTTTACTCGTTCCGTAATACATCATCTCACAACTAACATATTAGTTGTAATTCTTGCAAGGCTTATGTGATGTGTATTACCGAGAGGGCCTAGAGATACCTCTCCGACAATCGGAGTGACAAATCCTAATCTCGAAATACGCCAACCCAACATCGACCATTGGAGACACCTGTAGTACTCCTTTATAATCACCCAGTTACGTTGTGACGTTTGGTAGTACCCAAAGTGTTCCTCCGGTAAACGGGAGTTGCATAATCTCATAGTCATAGGAACATGTATAAGTCATGAAGAAAGCAATAGCAACATACTAAACGATCGGGTGCTAAGCTAATGGAATGGGTCATGTCAATCAGATCATTCTACTAATGATGTGACCTCGTTAATCAAATAACAACTCATTTGTTCATGGTTAGGAAACATAACCATCTTTGATTAACGAGCTAGTCAAGTAGAGGCATACTAGTGACACTCTGTTTGTCTATGTATTCACACATGTATTATGTTTCCGGTAAATACAATTCTAGCATGAATAATAAACATTTATCATGATTATAAGGAAATAAATAATAACTTTATTATTGCCTCTAGGGCATATTTCCTTCAGTCTCCCACTTGCACTAGAGTCAATAATCTAGATTACACTGTAATGAATCTAACACCCATGGAGCTTTGGTGCTGATCATGTTTTGCTCGTGGAAGAGGCTTAGTCAACGGGTCTGCAACATTCAGATCCGTATGTATCTTGCAAATCTCTATGTCTCCCACCTGGACTAGATCCCGGATGGAGTTGAAGCGTCTCTTGATGTGTTTGGTCCTTTTGTGAAATCTGGATTCCTTTCCCAAGGCAATTGCACCAGTATTGTCACAAAAGATTTTCATTGGACCCGATGCACTAGGTATGACACCTAGATCGGATATGAACTCCTTCATCCAGACTCCTTCATTTGCTGCTTCCGAAGCAGCTATGTATTCCGCTTCACATGTAGATCCTGCTACGACGCTTTGTTTAGAACTGCACCAACTGACAGCTCCACCGTTTAATGTAAACACGTATCCGGTTTGCGATTTAGAATCGTCCGGATCAGTGTCAAAGCTTGCATCAACGTAACCTTTTACGATGAGCTCTTTGTCACTTCCATATACGAGAAACATATCCTTAGTCCTTTTCAGGTATTTCAGGATGTTCTTGACCGCTGTCCAGTGATCCATTCCTGGATTACTTTGGTACCTCCCTGCTAAACTTATAGCAAGGCACACATCAGGTCTGGTACACAGCATTGCATACATGATAGAGCCTATGGCTGATGCATAGGGAACATCTTTCATATTCTCTCTATCTTCTGCAGTGGTCGGGCATTGAGTCTTACTCAATTTCACACCTTGTAACACAGGCAAGAACCTCGTTAATACAATTGGGTCATGTCAATCAGATCATTCAACTAATGATGTGACCTCGTTAATCAAATAACAACACTTTGTTCATGGTTAGGAAACATAACCATCTTTAATTAACGAGCTAGTCAAGTAGAGGCATACTAGTGACACTAAGTTTTTCTATGTATTCACACATGTATTATGTTTCCGGTTAATACAATTCTAGCATGAATAATAAACATTTATCATGATATAAGGAAATAAATAATAACTTTATTATTGCCTCTAGGGCATATTTCCTTCACATACACCCTTAGTTGCGACTTGATGGTCGACATGCAACTGGGGACCCTCGACAAGCACACGTACTCCTAGTTGTGAGTAGATGGTCTACATGCAACTGGGGACTCTTGACAAACACGCACACACCCTTAGTTGCGAGTCGATGGTCGGCTTTTAACTAGGGGCCACTACAAAACACACAATCCCTAGTTGCGAGTCGATGGTTGACATGCAACTGGGGACCCTCGACAAACAAAAACAAACACCCCTAGTAGCGAGTCGATGCTTGGCTTGTAACTGTGGACTCTCGACAAATACACACACCCTTAGTTGTGAGTCGATGGTCGGCTTACAACCGGGGGCCCCGGAAAAACACACACACCCCTAGTTGTGAGTCACTGGTCGACATGGAACCGTGGACCCTCTACAAAACACACACCCCTAGTTGCGAGCCGATGGTTGACATGCAACCGGGGACCCTCGACAAAAACACACACAACCTTAGTTGTGAGTTGATGGTTGACTTACAAGTGGCCCCCCAAGAAAACACACCCCCTAGTTGCGAGTCGGTGGTCAGCATGCAACTGGGGATCACAACAAACACACACACACACACACACACACACACACACCTAGTTGCAAGTCAATGGTCAACATGCAACTGGGGGCACCGACAAACATACACACCACCTAGTTGCGAGTCGATGGTCGGCTTGCAACCGAGGGCCCCGAGAGAACACACCCCTAGTTGCGAGTCGATGGTCGGTTTCCATCTGGGGACCCCGACAAACACACACAAACGAACTAGGGGGCGTACAAAAACAAACTAGGAGGTGTGTTCAGAGGTACTTAAGACTGCCCCCACTGTACACTTCATATCTTGCTCGGAAAGGAGTGGATACCTAAAACTCTTATAGACTAAAAAACTTACAAAATAAGTTGAATCTGGAGTAGACTATACTGAAAGTTTAGGTTGCTATGATATAACTGAAACAAAGTTCATTTCAAAAAAGGTTCAGCACCAGTGAGTTTATCCACCCAGTTACCATCTGTTTCAGTTACCACATCACATAAATTTTCTCTAGTGCTCATAGATCAGAAAATACTCTTGCTAGATTTTGAAATCACATATCTTCAAACAAACGAGGATTTTAACAGAAAATCTGTAAAATTCACACATGCTTCGTAAAAACAAAAGCTATACATTTGGGCCTGCTACTACTATACTTTCAATTTCCGGAGTTGTGCCGTATGCCACAACTTTTAAGAAATAAAAAAGACCTCACTTAGTCTGAAAAGTTTGAAGTATCCAAAAAAAATACACATGCTCCCGACAAACAGACACACACACACACACACACACAAAATTAGACATTCCTGTCTGAAAAAAGAAGGATGTCAATGTATGCCACTGAAAATGTTGATCCACTCGTATTGTGCCTCTTAAATTTCTGAGAAAAATGGCAGGCAAACTCTTGTCTCCTGTCTATATGCTGTATGTGCTACAACTAGAAAATCCCTAGATGTACAGACTCAAGATTACAAACTGCGGTGGTAGCTGCTACATTCAGATTAAAAAACTGGGGTGCTAGCTGCTACATTCAGATTCACACAAAAAAAACTAGAAATCCTTAGATGTACAGACTCAAGACTACAGACTGGGATGCTAGCTGCTACAATCAGATTCACACACAAAAACAAATCTATAGCCATGGGCATGAACATAACCGTGTGGGATTGCTAGTTACTATTCACCGGCTGCATATATAGCAGTCCCCCGGGTTCTTGATGTTCATCCCTCAAAACAAACAAACATCCCTAGATGGGAGGAAAAGGAAGAGGGGATGAACACTCACTCCGTCGGCTTCCCCTGCCACCTCTGTCGCCACAAGCCCACCGGATCAGGCCGTCTCTGTCTTGGAATAGAGTCAAAAGGAAGACAATGGTGGCAGAACAAAGAGATGAAGAGAGGAAAAGAGGCATGGAGAGTGACGACTGGACTCCAGCAGCCTGGTTAGACTGTTCAGATTCTAAAGCAAGCCCAACAAACAAAAATCGAAGGCCGGCCCAAAATCAAAAAAATCGAAGGCCGCTACGTTGTCTCCCTCTCGGCCCGACAGACAAGACAAGGCGACGCGGATGGAACGCGATGCGAGCGCATCACCTCATGCGCGAAGAATAAAGCAGAGACAGATCGAACGGTAGAAACAATTAGATGTGACATCCTTAAATAATATCTAGATGTGAATTAGTCATTCTGTAATTTTTGTTCAAGATATTTCTGCTGGTCTGCCTTTATTGGATAAGCAAATATCCAATCATTTGCGTAGGGTTTATAAATTGCCCAGGTCCTCTTTCATTCAAAGAATATTAGAAGGAATGGATTATTTTACATTGTTTACTTTGCAGGACATCCATTCCTTTTCAAATCCACAACACTCCTGCACTATTTGCGTAGGGCTTATTTCGTTTGAAGAATTCATGAGGGATAATTGAAGGAATGTTTCTTATGAATTATGGCACTATACAACAAACCTCTTATTTTTTTCTAGGGCGCAATAGAAAAACTTTAGTGCAGATGTAGGATTTGTGTGGATATGACATAACAAAACAAAATATTCATCTTTTCATATGGAGTAGCGCCTTCTAGTTTTCCATCACCGAGAAAAGTAGGGAACAAATATGTCAAACAATAATCAGTTTTAATCCATCCAAATATATTAGAATAGATCGAATAAGGTTCATGCAATGGTTATCGACTAGTACCGACACGTAGGCCGGGTAAGCGCTGACCAACACATCCACATGCCTCTCTTACAGAAATTCACAACAACAACAACAACAACTATATTTGCCTCTCTTTTTTGAATCTTTCTCAGACGATTTTGTTTCACCGGAAAAGAAGAAGACAGTTGCCCAATTAATTAGCGGAAAACCGAGCAAAAAATGTCACAACGCGCCCGCAAAAAACAAGGCACCCCGGGTGATCGGACAACCCACACAAAACGCAAACACGGACGTAGCCCTCACTACAAACAAGTGCCGAGGCCTATGCCGGACAGAGCCAAAAAAATCAATCTCACGCGCCGATTACCAGACAGCTACGACTCTGTCGAGGAGCATTGTAGGAGAAAAAAGAATTGGACCAACACCGTAACCGACCACCCATCTTGTCCCATCATCACCGCGAAGGCCCCTCCTCAATAGCTATGACTACAGGAAAATAAAGTGCGGCATGAAGACCCCTCGAGCACGTAAATGAGGCTGACTACCAAACTTCAGCTACAACCCAACTCCGCTCGAAGTCGTCATCGTTGCCACACAAGAAGCTGCAGAAAACATTCACACCGCCAGACGAACACCTACCGATTGCAATGCGCGAGCGTCCAGCCCATGGAGCATGCAATGGGATCCAATGCTCTTCAAGGCGACACCCCCAAAAATGAAAGCAACGATGCCGACGCAGTCTCCCAGCCATATTTGGTCTTAGTTTAGGATCGATAAGTATGTATAAAGGGGGGGGGGGTGAATAGACTACAAACCTCAACAACAAACTCTTTTCCCAAGTTTTAAATTCTTCATAGATTTTAAGCTTTTCTAGCAATCTATATAGCACCCTACACATGCATATCTAGAGCAATAGGCAATATAATGTAAAACAAGCAAGTGCAAAGGTAAAGGAGTAGAATTGAGAGAATCACACACACAATAGACTCAGTGAATTTTTTCCCGTGGTTCAGATAGTTTGCGCTATCTTACATCCATGTTGATGGAGGCTTTAGTCCACTAAAGATCTAGAATCGCAAAGGATTCCAATTATGAGATTCTACAGAGTTCACGAAGGACACTCACCCCACAAAGGGTTCACTTAGGAGCAACCAACCTATTCCACCATGGCTTACGCCCACAAAGGACTAGCCTCACTAGGGTAGACCTTCATGAAGTATTGCAGTCTCCGAGCTCATACAAACTTCTTGGCTTCTTCATAAACTTGAAGACTTCCAAGCACACCTAGCCGGACTAGGAGGCGCACACCCTCCAAAAATAATAAGATAGAGGTTTCTTGACAATGAAACCATTGCTCTTCTGCTTCCAAAGATATCTCCTCAACACTCAAACCCTCCCAAGATTTGGCTATAGATTTGGAGAAGGTTGAAAACAAGAGGGGATTAGAACTCAAAGGGAGTGATTGGATGGTTAGGGTAGATTGCCCTTTGAAATCAGCACAAGGAGGTGGATCTCTCACTTAGGATAAATGGTGGGAGTGAAGTGTTCTTCAGGTTGAACTAGTGGGATGTGGGGGTATATATAGGCGGGACCAAAAATCTAATCGTCACACACGTTTTCGCACATCACGGAGTGATGCGGAGCATCCCATGTTCATCCCCATGTACACTCCGACTACTCTCCAAGCCCCAAGGATACATAAGATGAGACCTCAACTATACATCATTGGACACAAGGTGAACTTGCTCCTCTTCAAACTTTCACTTTCTACATGTGAGACATGGCTACTACCTCCAACATGTGTGCTATGCATGATCAGGTACTTAGAGGAAAGCCACGGAGCCACCACATCCAACGGACGAGCTAGCGAGGACGCCAAGTACAAGGACCAAGAGAAGAACCTCCAGCCACCGGACGACCGATCGGGATCGGACGTCCGACGCCTGAAGACCCACCGGACGACCGGCGACCCCGCACCCGAGCCAAAATGAGCGGACGTATGACAAGTCCCGGACGTCCGACACACTCCAGCGTCTGGACGTCCGGCCGTCCCTGGAAATCCGGCGCCACCTCAACCGAGCCAAAATGCCGGACGTCCGACAAGTACCGGACGACCGAACCCTCGCGAGCCACCAGACGTCCGGTACCCGTCGAACGTCCGACGCCTGTCTGTGCATAGTGTATCGGGCCAAGCCCATGTATCCCTTTGCCCTCACTTACCCCTCTATGGCCCTAGACTATATATACTCCTCCACCTCCACCATTTGAGGGTCATCATTGGTTTAGCTCATATTAGAGATAGAGCATTGCTCATCCACATCAGATCTACTCCACGAGAGAGACCGCGGCCTCTACGAAGAAGATCCCTTTGGATTCAAGACCTCCTTGCGGAGAAGAACATCAAGACCTCCTCACGGAGAAGACCGACTACCTTTGTATCGTCCGTTGTTGACTTTGGATCTTGTATCTTCCTTTGTGTCCATGGATCTAGCGCATGTGTGATCATACTTGTTGGTTTGAGTGTTCTCTTGTGTTCCCCTTGTGATTTTCCCCTCGTTTCCCTCCTTGTGTTCTTCGTGTTCATCACGGGATCCGCTCCTTTCGTGAAAGATCGGCCGATTAGGGTCCCTACCCTACATTATCTTGGTATCACGAGCCACGTTGATCACGATTTAGGAGCCTCCCCTCGTTGTTTTCTAGCCTAATTTTGTTGTGTTCTACCCCAATTTCGAAAATCCCCACCAAAAATAGCCCCAATTTTTTTTGTGATTTGTTGGTTTGACGAAGTTTTGTTGGATTTGATCCATGATTTTCTTGGTTTCAAGTGGATCTAGCATCTCCCCAATTTTCCCCACCTCCCATCCACTAAATCTCATCAATTTGACCCCAAAATCATCATTTTCCGCCCAAAATTGCGTCCCGGATCTCGCATCTCGTGTTGACCCCAACCCCCGGACGACCGATACTTTACAGACTTCCGGAGCCCGTGGAACGACCGAATGTCCGACCTTTTCCGGACGACCGGAACCCCTAACCTGAGCCGAATTTACGGATTTCCGAGCCCGCCCGGACGTCCGCCCCCCGGACATCCGACCTTGTCCGGACGTCCGTAACCTGTAAAAACTGATTTCACTCAAATTTTGTTTCGGCCATAACTAATTCATCCGAACTCTGATTTTAACGTTCTTTAGCTCGTTTTGAAGCTCTTAACATCCCCCTTCCCCAAAAAATACCACCAATATCTTTTGACTCCATAATTTTTTTTGGAATTTTGGCATCTTTGCCTAGGGCTTCCACCACATCATCCGCTACACCACCACCGACTTCTGCAACCTAACCATTTTTGTTCCCCATCGCATTAGTGATTGCTTGAGGAGTGATTCGAGTCTCCTAAGGTGTCTAGGCTACTTAGGTACGGTTGCTTCTTCATAAACTACCATCACCACCATAACTTCCGCATAGTTTTGCCCATCTCACACTCTCGCCACCCCAACTTAATCCAATTTTGTTTGTGTTGTGAGTTGTGTCTCCTAAGGTGTTTAGGCTACTTAGGGACCATGCTTCCAACTCCGACACCGTGTATAGTCCATCACCTTAACCTCCACTTCCGCATTGCCTACTCGCATAACACATCATTGCATTTCCGCAATCCCTTTGAGCTTCCGCAACCACCACCGCATTCCCGCTACCACCATTTGACATTTGAGATTTTGAGTTCGCGGTTTTTCCGTTTCCTAAGGTGTTTTGGCTACTTAGGGATGAGTCTCCATCATCTTGATATCTCCAACAAGATCACCGCCACTCATCATCGACATGGACGGTAACCTCCATATCATCTTGGTATCGTGGTATCCCTCCATTGTATATTCCCTTGCCAATGCATTGATAACCCCTAGCCCATTTTGCGTCACTTGCCTATCGAGACTAGCCATTTGAGTATTGCCGGCAATGCTATTTGTGCACATTAGTGATCTACACCATACATTGCATCCATACCATATCATATTGGTATCATATCACCCCTTGTGTCACAAGTTTGTTCCCGTATATACCCAATTGCTATCTTGGTTTGTGCATTTCGCATTGTGTCCATATACAAAAAAATAAGCTTTTAAGCAAAAGAGAAAGAGCAAAGAAGCTCGTAAGAAAGTGCCATAGCGTCATACCACATTGCATATAATATTGTCATATCCGATCATCTTGGATCATATCACCGAAACATCATACATATGTATCATACTTGGGATAGAAAGTTCATACATTTTGCATCTTATAGGTTGTGCACAAGTGTCGTATCCGTCTATTGAGAAATCGTGCTAGCGTCTCTCTTGAGTTGTGAAACACGAGCGTTTTCCGTGGATTCCACATTTTGAGCTCATTCCTTGGTTGCACGACCCCATTTATCTATCCGTGTGTGTGTTTCCGTGTGCCACATATATCTATTGGTCTACTTGTTTCACTTGCAAATTTGTGAATCTCTTTCAACATTATTGACTCTTGCTAACATTCCGCATCAAATTTTTGTGCCACTATCCTCACCGAGCTCCACCATAAGCATTATTTGTGTAGGTGTGAGAAACCGACAAGAATTGGTACCAATTGTGCTATTTCCTTGTCCACATTGGAGTGATCATTGATCCACTTTCAACTTCAGTCAAGGTACATTTGGTATTAGTTCTTCTCTTTCTACCACTCACATTTTTCTCTTGAAGTGATGGATAGGCAAGGCATTTCATCTCCGGTCTTCCACAACAATGACGGCGTGAACAACTACATCACCAAAGTGTCAATCTTCGATCTACAACGACAAATCCAAGGCGCACAATCAAGATTGAGAGAGCGCATCAAGAACCTCTCCATTGACATTCGCCACTCTGAAGCGAGGAAAAGGGACTACATCGACAACAAGCTTTCCGCACAAAAGGAGGAGCAAGATGCAAGGATGGAGGAGATTCGGACTTTGTTGGCCAAACGTTCTTCCCCTTCATCATCCTCAAGGCGGTGGCGAGCAAGTCAATCATCTTCGGAGCTCCCAAGATGACGCAAGCGTAAGTCGTCCACGTCCACATCTCCATGGCGACCACCATCACGTTCGTGATCCACATTGTCATGAAGGGGAAGTCACCTCCAAGAATCATGTGCACGACGACGACGAACGCCATCGAGCTCAAGCACGACAACGACACCATCATCATGAAAATTCTCGCCAAGCGCAAATGCACAAGTCCCAACAAGCCCTACTTCACGCCATGTCCAAACATCATGAGCACAAGAGAAGACCGTGAGACAAGCACCACCAAGACGGAGCTACGGCTACACCAACCACTTCGACATCTTCGCCAAGTGTTCTCGAGGCATCTTCGCCTTCGGATGTACGACATCTTCGCCTACTTCCCATGAGTTCGCCTACATCGACATCTTCACCAACGAGGCGACCACCTATGAGCGAGGGCGACACTTCCATCTTCGGAAGCCTCCCAAGGAAGATGGCCGAGATTGGGACATTCCCTTCGGTCATGGAGACGAGCTACGAGGTGCCACATCATATGGGCCTCCTACAAAAAGACAATGACAAGAAGGTCGAGCAAGGGCCATCCCCTTCGACCACGACGACGAGCATGAACCTCTTCAACAACATGAAGACGACACCCATATTGGACTCATACTCCGAGTCAAGCTACGAGACCGCACATGAGACCTTATCTTTGGTCTTAGAGGATAGTGATGATGTGCCATCTTCGACCTTCATCCACGGCTACAACTACGACATGATTGAGCATGGAGACATTTGCACCAACATCTCTCCGACACCCACATATAAAGAGATGCCCCAATTCCCATGTGAGGAAAGCCACCCCACCATGAGTGATATGAGTGACTTCACCATTTGTGACATTGAGTGCATTTCCTATGAGAGGATGAGTGTGACCACCACTAGCCCCACACTTGAGAGCATCCAAGAGGGAGTGAGTGAGCCACCACACTTAGTGAGTGAGGTAGTTGACATGGCACGTGAGGCCACTATGATTCCTAATGACTTAACCTCTACTCCGAGTGTGTTTTCTTCTTTGGTGTAGGTCTCCTACATGACGACATGCCTATCCTCGACGAGTCCATATCTTCAATGGAGACAACAATGGCCATGGTGGAAGAAGATGCACCCCCACATGGTTCCATCAAGATGACGATGACCATGACTTGGTCTTCGACACCTCACCTACAACACATGAGCTATGCTCCAAAGGTAACATAGGTGATGGTGCTTCTCTTGTCCCACTAGTGGACTATTTTACAAATGATTGCTTGCATGATGTTGACACACCTATTCCCATGCTTCATGCTAGTGCGACTTCCTCATGTCATGACTTACCTATTTATGATGAATATGATGACGAGCATGTCGAGTTGCCTAGTTGTGATGTTATGCTCCATAGGATATCATGTGAAAATTCTTTTGGTCACATCATGTTTGACAATCCATCAACCTTGTCATATGCTATGAGTGAGATATCCCATATTGCATCTTTTCAATCTCAACATAGTGACTATGCATGCCCCATTACAATAAATCCCATTTGCACTTATGGCATAGATGACGACATGATGGTCATTGGCTTTTGTTTTTCATGTTATGATATTGCCATGCTTCCTTTACATGATTTGCGCAATTCATCTACTATGCCATGCCATGATCACATAGAACCAAATATGCTTTGTTTTGGATGTTGTCAATATTCTCCATGTGATGTTTCCACTAATGATCATGAGGAGACCCCCATAGTTTCCCCCTACATATTAGGAGATTTTGATGCATTCCATACATTGCATGATTCTCATAATTGCTTGCACCATATGCATTCCATGAATAACAATGCTCTACATATTTCTTGTGATGCATTACACAATTTGAGTCTCCATTATGCTATACATAACAACAAACATATCATGATGGATGACATGTTTCTATATCACACATCTCATTTATTCGAGCATTGGATATTTTGTGCTAACCAACACAAGCACGTGCGCATCATGATGGATGATGTGTACATCTACCACGCACACACATTTTTCCATTTATCTTTGTTTTGTGTAGGTACTCACGTATACTCGTCAACCTCTCAATCCCAAGAGTTGACGAAACGAGCTCTTGAGAGTAAAGATAACTTGGGATCCCGTGAACTATCCTTCCCACTGCTCTCTTCGCGCAACGACTACGCGCATCTCTCTCACTTGGCTCTCACACGGCTATGGGCTATATACCACTTGTCGCTTCATGCTCATTTTACCGTGTTCACTTTGCATGCTATGTTTGCTTCTATGCCTTTGCCATGCAATTGTGACCCTTGCTTGCATCTATCCATGATTCACCATTATGCTACTCCTATGTGTATTTGCATGCTTGGTGGAGATCCTTGTTGCTATTGCCATGTTTATCATGTGCCCCATGCTATTGATGCTATTTTGCTCATATCCTCCTTTCATGCTTGTGCTATGTCATGTGAATTATTCATGCACACTATTTGCACCCATGACATGCTTGCCATGATTCCTTCTAGTATGTTGCATCTTCACACGACTAGCTTGATTGACTTGATCACCATGATTGCTTGCTTTATCGCATCACCCATGTTCAATTTTTACTCGCTTTCTTGGGTTGATGACATATATGTTCATGCCTATCACATGATATATCTTGTTCATTGTTGCTTACCTCTAATTGTTGCATCTCTTGGACACTCGGACATATTACTCGTGATGCATGCTTGTTTGATTGAGCCTATTGTATTTGGTTGTTCTTGCATCATATGCCTCCATACTATGAAATGCTCCCTTGTCCTTTCTTATGATGAGCATGATGCATACACTGTTGGGTATTATACCACACTAATGATAGGTTTTGCACTTCCGCTAACCTCATTTGTTTTTCCGAGTGTTTGTCATGTTCTTTCATTTTGGAGGATTCACAAGGCGGTGCCGTTATGCAACAACTTGGTCAGGCGAAGGCATACACGATGTGCAACACCAACATTTGCGACAATCTCCTAAAGGTGAACTCCTTCCCTTTGAGCCATCCTCAAATACACACATTGGATGGGTCATTCTTTCATTGTTGTTTCCTTCTTCTTGTCTACATTCTGCACCTATTGGATGGAGGAGCGACATTGAAGATTGGCTCTATGGACCTTCGCATTGAGGAGCGCTCAGACTGCTTGGATGCACCTTCGAACCTCCACTCATGGCACGACATCGAGCATTGGTACACTGATACGTCTCTAACGCATCTATAATTTTTGATTGCTCCATGCTATTATATTATCTATTTTGGATGTTAATGGGATTTATTTTACACTTTTATATCATTTTTGGGACTAACCTACTAACCGGAGGCCCAGCCCAATTGCTGTTTTTTTTGCCTATTTTAGGGTTTCGAAGAAAAGGAATATCAAGCGGAGTCCAAACGGAATGAAACCTTCGGGAACATGATTTTCTCAACAAACGTGATCCATGAGACTTGGAGTGGTCGTCAAGAAACAAGGGAGGAAGGCACGAGGCAGGGGGGCGCGCCTACCCCCTGGGCGCGCCCTCCACCCTAGTGGGCCCTCTGTTGCTCCACTGACGTACTTCTTCCTCCTATATATATCCACGTACCCCCCAAACATCCAAGAGCACCACGAAAACCTAATTCCACCGCCGCAACCTTCTGTACCCGAGAGATCCCATCTTGGGGCCTTTTCCGAAGCTCCACCGGAGGGGGCATTGATCACGATGGGCCTCTACATCAACTCCATGGCCTCTCCGGTGATGTGTGAGTAGTTTACTTCAGACCTACGGGTCCATAGTTATTAGCTAGATGGCTTCTTCTCTCTCTTTGGATCTCAATACAAAGTTCTCCTCGATCTTCTTGGAGATCTATTTGATGTAATCTTCTTTTGCGGTGTGTTTGTCGAGATCCGATGAATTGTGGGTTTATGATCCAGATTATCTATGACCAATATTTGATTCTCCTCTGAATTCTTTTATGTATGATTGGTTTATCTTTGCAAGTCTCTTCGAATTATCAGTTTGGTTTGGCCTACTAGATTGATCTTTCTTGCAATGGGAGAAGTGCTTAGCTTTGGGTTCAATCTTGCGGTGCTCGATCCCAATGACAGAAAGGGAACCGACACGTATTGTATTGTTGCCATCGAGGATAAAAAGATGGGGTTTATATCATATTGCATGATTTTATTCCTCTACATCATGTCATCTTCCTTAAAGCATTACTCTGTTCTTATGAACTTAATACTCTAGATGCATGCTAGATAGCGGTCGATGTGTGGAGTAATAGTAGTAGATGCAGAATCGTTTCGGTCTACTTGTCTCGGACGTGATGCCTATATACATGATCATACCTATATATTCTCATAACTATGCTCAATTCTATCAATTACTCGACATTAATTCGTTTACCCACCGTAATACTTATGCTCTTGAGAGAAGCCACTAGTGAAACCTATGGCCCCCGGGTCTATCTTCCATCATATTAATCTTCCAACACTTAGTTATTTACTTTGCCATTTATTTTACTTTGCATCTTTATTTCTCTTTATCATAAAAATACCAAAAATATTATCTTATCATATCTATCAGATCTCACTCTCGTAAGTGACCGAGAAGGGCTTGACAACCCCTTTATCGCGTTGGTTGCTAGGTTCTTATTTGTTTGTGTAGGTGCGTGGGACTTGAGCGTGATCTCCTACTGGATTGATACCTTGGTTCTCAAAAACTGAGGAAAATACTTACGCTACTTTCCTGCATCACCCTTTCCTCTTCAAGGGAAAACCAACGCAGTGCTCAAGAGGTAGCATACACCAACACCTCCATATTTGTTGATTGTGCTCTCACATGTCATGCTCGATGGACATATCATACACATGACAAATTTGCATCTCATGCATGGATTGAGTCACATTATGATTGCCTTGTTGCATCTTGTATCCCGATGTCATCCATGATATATGAGCTTGTGCATTTTCTTAGCAAATTTGTTGTGATCTACCTTGATGGCATATACATAAATCATGAACATATTGCCCACCATCAATTGCATGATCACATCACATTGAGCATCCATTACCATATTCATGCTATTGATAAACTGTCTCATTATGACATCATTTTGCACCGTGGTTGCATTGATCATATTCACAACACATTTGTGTGCGCAATGAATGCTTTTGATCCCATGAATGCTTTGCATACCATTCCATCTCTTTTGGATAAGCTTCATGCACCTTGTCATGATCAATATGGTCGCACGGACACATGTTTACTTGATGGACACTGTGTGTACGCTAACCATTGTATTTCCAAGTGTACTTCGTGTTTGCTCATTTTGCATGTACCACATATCGGAGACACCTTGGAGTACTTGGATTGCGCCATGCCTTCAACTCCGTCCAACTACAAGTCTGTCCACGACAACCGTTTCCATGGTGATGAGGATCACGATCCGAGGTCGGATCTTCCCCAAGGGGGGGGGGGATATGATGCGGAGCATCCCACATTCATCCCCATGTACACTCTGACTACTCCCCAAGCCCCAAGGATACATAAGATGAGACCTCGACTATACACCATTGGACACAAGGTGAACTCGCTCCTCTCCGAACTTTCACTTTCTACATGTGAGACATGGCTACTACCTCCAACATGTGTGCTATGCATGATCAGGTACTTAGAGGAAAGCCACGGAGCCACCACATCCAACGGACGAGCTAGCAAGGACGCCAAGTACAAGGACCAAGAGAAGAAGCTCCAGCCACCGGACGACCGGTCGGGACTGGACGTCCGACGCCTGAAGACCCACCGGACGACCGCCCGATCCCGCACCCGAGCCAAAATGAGCGGACGTCCGACACACTCCAGCGTTCGGACGTCTGACCGCCCCCGGAAATCCGGCGCCACCTCAACCGAGCCAAAACGCCGGACGTCCGACAAGTACCAGAAGACCAGACCCTCGCGAGATGTCCGACGCCTGTCTGTGCACAATGTATCGGGCCGAGCCCATGTATCCCTTCGCCCTCACTTACCCCTTCGTGGCCCTAGACTATATATACTCCTCCACCTCCACCATTTGAGGGTCAGCATTGGTTTAGCTCATATTAGAGATAGAGCATTGCTCATCCAAATCGGATCTACTCCACGAGAGAGACCGCGGCCTCTACGGGGAAGATCCCTTTGGATTCAAGACCTCCTTGCGGAGAAGAACATCAAGACCTCCTCACGGAGAAGACCGGCTACCTTTGTATCGTTCGTTGTTGATTTTGGATCTTGTATCTTCCTTTGTGTTCATGGATCTAGTGCATGTGTTCATGATAAAGTAACACCAAAGGATCAACAGACGAGCATACAAGCAAACTACTTTGAGCACGAGAAACTGAAATACACTAAACAGCATAGCCACTCAACAAATAATAAATTGATATTGATAAAAGATTAGAGATATATATATCGGGACACAGAGCACTGAAGATGAACTACTGAAAGTATTGCAGTAGAGTAGAATGAATCAGTGGTGCTCGATGGTGACAGAAGATTTGGTAGAATAATTCACTCTTCTGCAAAAGAGTTACTCCTGGTTGAGGGGCTTGCAATTGAACATAGGAGCAAACCTCTCTCCATCCTATTCTCCTTCAATGTGAAGCTGATCAGACTTTGGTTGAATTCACTCGAGGTAGATGCTTATCGGTGATCTTCAAACCTTCGAAAGACTTCTTCACGAACCACCGTTACTATTGGTTGATGAAGACTTTGCTTTGTGAAGACAATTACTATTCGACACTCAAGTCAACACCTATCCATCTAGAGAGTGTGCGGCTCTCAAGTGTAATAGATACAAGAACTCTCAACTCAGATCTACTGTGACGCTGAACCACCATCTGAGTTTTTCCTCTTGATTTTTTCTCAGTGGATGTTAAACTCAAATCTCTTGAGAGGGGTGCTCAATCAATCTTCTCAGAATCTCAAGCGGAGTAGCCAACTAAACATTGGAGCGGAGTGGCTATTTATAGCTGCAGCCTTTCCCGATGGGAAATGACCATTTAGGACATGCGGTCCAGCAAATGTCCAGTCGACATGTTTTCCAATGGTTTGAATTTTGAGAACATATCAACTTTAATTGGGGAACAAGTAAAGCTGACTCCTCGGTACGAAAGATATCTCTTGCAGTCCATAAGAACAATGTCTTTGACCGGCAAGTAAAAATTTGGAGCACAGGGAGATTTCTCTTAGTGTTTCATAGGTTTCGGCTAAGCATCACAACAGACTTAATTCTTGAATACCTATACCCCTCTTAATAGTACAATGGTCCCGTGACTCAAATAAGGTAAAGAAGAAGAATGAAACAAATACTACGTCTTCGCTTGATGACCTACATGGGCACATGGCTATTGCAATTCACGATAAGTAGACTATGTCGATCCCACAGGGAGCGGTGTCTGATACGTCTCCAACACATCTATTATTTCTCATGCTTTTCCTCTTGTTTTGGACTCTAATTTGCATGATTTGAATGAAACTTACCCCGAACTGACGCTTTTTTCAGCAGAACTACCATGGTGTTGTTTTTGTGTCGAAATAAAAGTTCTCGGAATGGAACGAAACTTTTTGAGGATTTTTTATACCAATACTAAGAATTTCTGGAGCCAAGACCCACCGAAGAGGGGCCCCTGGGTGGGCACAACCCACCAGGGCGTGCCCCCTCTCCTGGCGTGCCCAGGTGGGTTGTACCCACCTGGTGGCCCCACTGACGACCCACCTGATACTATAAATTCACATTATTCCAAAAAAATCAGGAAGAAAGAATTATCGCAATCCACGAGACAGAGCCGCTGCCAAGCTCTGTTCTTCCTCGGGAGGGCAGGTCTAGAGTCCGTTTGGGGCTCTGAAGAGGGGGATCTTCGATCTTCGTCATCACCAACCTATCTCCATCACCAATTTCATGATGCTCCCCATCGGGAGTGAGTAATTCCTTCGTAGGCTCGCTGGTAGGTGAGGAGTTGGATGAGATTCATCATGTAATCGAGTTAGTTTTGTTAGGGCTTGATCCCTAGTATCCACTATGTTCTTAGATTGATGTTGCTATGACTTTGCCATGCTTAATGCTTGTCAGTTTGTGCCCGGGTGCCATGATTTCAGACCTGAACCGTTTATGAATTCATCATTATATCCATATTTTAGTGTAACGACCCGGATTTGGTAGAATCCAAGTCTCTGTGCTTACTGTGCTATCCCTGGATCATAGCTAGCACATAATAACAAAAATGAATATCAGTAAGACATAGATCATTCTACTACAATGGTAGATCCAGATATATATAAATCATACCTTAGGCACAGCTCAAGCTGGCAGATAATACAGCGGAATTATACGTAGACACTAAGTTAGGCTCCATCAACGCCACTGGGCTCGTTGAGTGTAGACCATAACCATATCGTCTCTTAATCTGTCAAGATCTGCACATGACAGGTGCAGGTGAGTATCGTGGAATGTACTCGCAAGTTGCAAAGGAAAATTTAACAGAATATATATATGCAGGGTAAGTATTGTGGAGGTTTCATTTGCGTAAAGCCAATTTTCTCCTATACTAAATTTTATAAACTACTTTGAAATAGAAATAGTTTTTATTATAAAAAGTAGGAGTGAGACACTTGGATATACGCATCAGTGCTCAGTCTCCAAAATAGTTTTAAAGCATACATAAGGTTGAGGTGAAACACATTCACTGTGCTCATTTCTCAACTTTAACCCTTAAAATAGATTTTTTAGAAAAGAGAGGGGAGATTCTTTTTCAGTCCAAGTCTTCAGTTGCTCAATTTGCCCGTAACCGGGGGCACGACTAATCGATTAGGTTAAACCCTCTACAAAGGTCGTACACGTTCCCCACATGACACAACCAACCCCGTTTACTGTTACACACTTGGGTGTACGACTAGGAGGAGATTGTGACGAAGCCTTTCCATAACAGCCCCCTATACCTGACCAAGCCGCCCGCAACTTAGGCAATGAAAGCCCCTCTCCGATGGCGGTCCTGAGGTAAAGGTTTCCCGTTAGTACTAAGCTAAGCCAGATCCCATAGTAGCATGTGGCTGTACTGGAAGCTACATCAAACTGTACTTGAAAGATCTCATTCCCCTGGACGGCGGTCCCCACCAAAAACCTGTGTGCAAGACCCCAGTCGGGTGCATTCACTGCAAGACACTGATGGGCGCAATCACTTGTAGACGCTCCCGTCATACCATCCCGCCCAGGGTATAGAAGTAAAACAATATATAATTTTGTTTTAAAAAGATTTTTTCAAACTTTGCTCCAAAGAGAGCAAGTTTAAAGTTTAAAACAAGTTTGATTTTCATCCCACCCATTTTGTGCAAGCATGGCCAATGGTGAGTCTTGAACCTATGGCTCTAGATAAATAATACTTTGTAAAACTTTTGTAAAACATGCATAGTATTAAAATATAAAGGAATATGCATAATATGAAAACATAGGTCAGAGCATGATCAATTTGCAACTTGCCTGAGTCTTGAAGTTGATTCCCTACTTGTTCTCGTCACTCCTTTACTTTAGGATATATCTAACGACGAAAGAAAATACTTCAACACACAACAATTCAAATAAAGATCCAAATAAAGATTCAAAATTCACAATACAAATACATTCGTGGGATAATTATCATGACGTGGCTATGGTTTGAGATAGAATCTAGTTTGGTCTTGAAGAAGACTTGACATAGTCATATACTACGGTTGGATTCAAGTGATACTAAGTGAAGATCATGGTTTAGATATAAGGAGTGATTGTGAGACAAGGTTCTAGGAAGAACTATGTGAAATATTTGGCCTATGGCTAAGCCATTTGAGAAATTTGAAACTTACTGTTAAAAAGTAGATTTTCAAATGCATGGTTAGAACCTAGAGATACATGAAAAAAATGAATCATGGTCGTCTACATATGATGTTTGGATCAAGGATCAAAATTAAATGATAAAAGAATAAGAATAATACTAAAACAAAGCTAAACTCCAAGTCTGGACAAGAACAAGTATTGAATATGCCGAAAGACTATTATAAACTTGAATGCGTCAAAGTGATGACCATAGTATATTAATGAAAAGTACATTTCCCAAGGATCATTTGAGCGAAAGAATCACTCTAATAGAAGTTGCAGATCAGAGGTTGTGGCCCAAACAAAATCTGACTTGGTTGCGCTAAAATGGCTGCTAACACGTACGGGCAAGCTAGCTAGACAATAAAGCTAGCACACTTCTAGGTGGATTGATGAACAGTGCTAGCACATGAACATGCATAAGTGCGTGAACCTAGCTTATTTGCACGAGCGCTGCGGTTTAGAAAAGAGAGACAGAAGTGCTCACCAAAATGAGGGGGCTAGGTCGCCAGAGTTGGGCGGCGCACGGGTCGGCTTCGGTTGAGTTCGACGACGGAGACGTAGCCGGTGACGAGAGATGCACTACGGACGTTCGGGACGACGAGGTGAAGACGATGTAGTACCACCACTGTCGTTCTCGTCCACTAGAGAACGCCGATGGAACTCGGGTTCCGCCGTTCGCGTGCTCTGGTTGCCGATGGAACTCGGGTTCCGCCGTTCGCGTGCTCTGGTTGGAGAATCCAAGGGTCAGTAAGGTGCGCGCAAGAGACAAAAAGAGAAAGGAGGAAGCAGGGGGTCCTGGGGTTAACCGGTGGCATTGATTTCGTCAGGCGGCGGTGGCGGCGGAGAGGTGCTCCGGCGAGCAATTTCTTGCTGTATAGGATGAACACGAGGGGGTTTTGGGTATGAGATGAGCAGGGTTGATGGGATATCCTGTTCTTCTATTAATAGTGGTGAGCAGGTTCGTTCCATCACCGTGGAGGAGGCGGGTCGCCGGGCGTTTCAGGTGGGCGTTAATGGCAATTAGAGCGAATAGATGGCACACTAGGACAGGAGAGTTAAAGGAATTAGAGGAAGGCAACAGTCAAGTCGTACATGCAGTTTCTTCTCTGTACGTATGTGCACGTGTGCACGTACATGCAATGCAAGAGAATAAAGACATGAAACTGAAAATTAATTAGGAGTAATGAGGTAGTGGTTGTGTGGGGATATTAGGTGTGATCAAGTCCAGGTGAAACGACGATCGAAAGGAGGGTAACGGCAGTAGCTGTGCATTGTGCGACTGTTGTTGTTCATGCGTGCAGCGAGTGCACGTACAGGGAAGAAGATGGTGCTCACGTGACGGTAATGGCCTAAGGCCCAGGTGGAGAAAATAAATAATGAAAAGAATAGGAAATCGATTGGGCTAGATCCATGCGGTTTGGAGGAAGGAAATAACTTGTGGGCTGCACCCAGAGGAAGGAGAAAAAAAATATGAACAAGAGGAAGATGGGCTTGATACAGTAGGCTTAGGACAGAATTTTGTTAATTATTTATATAAGTGCACAAACTACTACTAATGCTTTATGGAGATAACTAAATTACACACAAAAAATATCAATTTTATGTTTTGCAAATTCACAAAAGGGTAATTGTACCATATTAAATATTTCCAATTTTTTTGGAGAAGTCACATTATCTCCTCTCATTAAATTTTATTTGAATACTTTGGAAATATTTAAATGGCATTAAAATTCCATATAAGATTCAATTCCAATGAAGCTCAAAAATTCAAAGAACCCCAAATGGAATATTAATCCACCACATTTGAGAAAGTCATTTTATTCTCACTCATATATTTCAATGTGGTTTCAAAATATTCCAAACGAATTGAATGCCCTTTGAATTCTTGAATAAACTTTCCCAACCATATTTTTATTGGACCAAAATGTTATCCAATTTTTAACATGGTTTAAAAAATAAAATAAACAAGGACTCAAAAAGTTTTAATTCCCTATGAAAATTATAGCAATTCAATCAATATTATCCTATTATTAACATTCCAAAATTTGGAAAATTTTGGGATGTTACAAACTACCACCCTTAAAAGAAATCTCGTCCTCGAGATTTGCAGAGGCTAGCAAGAATAGGTTAGGGTTCGGGTCACTTGGGTTACTTTCCCATGGTTATAGCATGTCATAAGCGGGCGTGCAGTCTTATCCTTCCCTTCTGTCATAAGGTAATGTCTTATGTTAATATAGTTCCTTGTATTCCGGTTCTCCAGCATGCCTTTGTCTGAGGCTTTTTGCACAATTCTGGAGTCTCTGCTGAATTGTCGTATGACCCAATTATCCTTCCAGGGTGTTCGGGTGCTACCACCCTTAAGAACATACTTGTGGGGATTTCGACAATTTCTTCATTCCATGATGGTTGTTCATCAAGCTTCTGTGGTTTAGAACTTTAGGCTTTTCCTCAAAAGAACGAGTCTTGCTCCAAAAATTCTAAACTACTTATCGATACTCTCATGGTGGTTGATATTTTTTTTTCTGGAACTCCTTGAAGATCTTCACATTTGTCCTCACCATTCATCTACGTTAGGCACAACTGCCTATCTATAAGGGTAAAACGTCTTGCCATTCTATGGTTATGGCTTGTCGTATCGACACTCTCTAGAGTTTCAAGTCTCTCCGATTTACCAATCAAACATACAAAAGTATATAATAAGAGTCTCCAGTATGGGGCCAATCCATCCCGTACTCAAATCATTTCCTCATATGCAGATAAGTAAATCGTGTGTTTTAACACTCGGTCTTTCTCACTCCTCCTTAAGAGGTCTTCACCTGCAAATCTAATAAAATGTCTTTGGGTGGCGTTAATCCTACACAGGTTGTGTTAAACTTGCATCCGTACATAACGGAATTTTCCTTGAATCTTCACTTGTTTTCTTCGGATGCCGTCTGTCAAGACGAGATTGAAATAGAGATTCTTGAATTGTTCCCATATCATTGCCTTTGGAATTCATTGATGGCTATACACATCTCCAGCCAAGTATCATCCTCTCGAATGAAATATCGTGAAGCATATTTGACCTTCTTCTTTGGTTTTACCTTGGCGTCTTTCTTTCTATATTCTGAATCCATCGTTCTGCTTCTGAAGGTGTTACTTGGCCTATCAAAATAATTCCATCCATCGATGGGGTTTAAGAGGTTTGGAGAGATGAGGTAGGTCTTTAGATAAAAGGAGAGATAGATACCAACACAATAATCATCAAACAACATTTATTTATAACATTTATAATAGGCTCGTTTCTATGGTTTCGTCATCAAGTCTTCATTTCTTTGGTTCTTGAAAGTCTTCTATGCTTGAAGGTACTCCCTTATGAAGGTATTCCATTACATCTTCCGTAACTCACATCTCTCAAGGTTGAATAAATAATACATACCTACGGAGTTCGTATTCTAATAACATAAAATTTTTAATCACCCAATTCAAATGACAACCAAAATCAAATCAGGGATGAAGAACTCCAACAAAACTCCAAAATCACTCATAGATTTCACACAAACAATTCCTATGGCACCTCATCAACATAAGTTGGCATGGTTGGGTACACTAGTCGCACTCTTTCGTTTATTTCACAACTCTCATGGTGAGCTTGGATATTATTAGAATTATGTGGGATATATTATGACAGGTGTAAACTTCAGCTTCTTCATAGCAATCTTAGTCTTGAGTGTCTTCGGTTCTTCTTCAACCTCTTGGATGCAAACTTCAGTATTGGAGACGCCTTATAATAGCATCATTTCCATGAATTAATCTTTAGTCTTTGAAAATCCATGCGACATATCATTGTCAAAGTCATTGGAGTCTAGAAGGTTGGTCATCTAAGTTTTTTGAAAGCAGATGAGAACTTAGTAAAGAAAAGAAGAGGATACGAGAATGCTATTAATACTATGGAAAATATAAGTTGTTCCAATCAAGGTCATCTTGTTTCTAAGCCATTTTCTAGGGTCACGCCCTACAGTCAACCTGGCTCTGATACCATTTTGTAACGACCCGGATTTGGTAGAATCCAAATCTCTGTGCTTACTGTGCTATCCCTGGATCATAGCTAGCACACACAGTAACAAAAATGAATATCAGTAAGACATAGATCATTCTACTACAATGGTAGATCCAGAAATATATAAATCATACCTTAGGCACAGCTCAAGCTGGCAGATAATACAGCGGAATTATACGTAGTCACTAAGTTAGGCTCCATCAACGCCACTGGGCTCGTTGAGTGTAGACCATAACCCCATCGTCTCTTAATCTGTCAAGATCTGCACATGACAGGTGCAGGTGAGTACGTGGAATGTACTCGCAAGTTGCAAAGGAAAGTTTAACAGAATATATATATATGCAGGGTAAGTATTGTGGAGGTTTCATTTGCGTAAAGCCAATTTTCTCCTATACTAAATTTCATAAACTACTTTGGAATAGAAATAGTTTTTAGTATAAAAAGTAGGAGTGAGACACTTGGATATACGCACCAGTGCTCAGTCTCCAAAATAGTTTTAAAACATACATAAGGTTGAGGTGAAACACATTTACTGTGCTCATTCCTCAACTTTAACCCTTAAAATAGATTTTTTAGAAAAGAGAGGGGGGATTCTTTTTTAGTCCAAGTCTTCAGTTGCTCAATTTGCCCGTAACCGGGGGCACGGCTAATCGATTAGGTTAAACCCTCTGCAGAGGTCGTACACGTTCCCCACATGACACAACCAACCCCGTTTACCGTTACACACTTGGGTGTACGACTAGGAGGAGATTGTGACGAAGCCTTTCCGTAACAGCCCCCTATACCCGACCAAGCCGCCCGCAACTTAGGCAATGAAAGCCCCTCTCCGATGGCGGTCCTGAGGTAAGGGTTTCCCGTTAGTACTAAGCTAAGCCAGAGCCCATAGTACCATGTGGCTGTACTGGAAGCTACATCAAACTGTACTTGGAAGATCTCATTCCCCTGGACGGCGGTCCCCACCAAAAACCTGTGTGCAAGACCCCAGTCGGGCGCATTCACTGCAAGACCCCGATGGGCACAATCACTTGTAGACGCTCCCGTCATACCATCCCGCCCAGGGAATAGAAGTAAAACAATATATAATTTTGTTTTAAAAAGAGTTTCTCAAACTTTGCTCCAAAGAGAGCAAGTTTAAAGTTTAAAACAAGTTTGGTTTTCATCCCACCCATTTTGTGCAAGCATGGCCAATGGTGAGTCTTGAACCTATGGCTCTAGATAAATAATACTTTGTAAAACTTTTGTAAAACATGCATAGTATTAAAATATAAAGGAATATGCATAATATGAAAACATAGGTCAGATCATGATCAATTTGCAACTTGCCTGAGTCTTGAAGTTGATTCCCTACTTGTTCTCGTCACTCCTTTACTTTACGATATATCTAACGATGAAAGAAAATACTTCAACACACAACGATTCAAATAAAGATCCAAATAAAGATTCAAAATTCACAATACAAATACATTCGTGGGATAATTATCATGACGTGGCTATGGTTTGAGATAGAATCTAGTTTGGTCTTGAAGAAGACTTGACATAGTCATATACTACGGTTGGATTCAAGTGATACTAAGTGAAGATCATGGTTTAGATATAAGGAGTGATTGTGAGACAAGGTTCTAGGAAGAACTATGTGAAATATTTGGCCTATGGCTAAGCCATTTGAGAAATTTGAAACTTACTATTAAAAAGTAGATTTTCAAATGCATGGTTAGAACCTAGAGATACATGAAAAAATGAATCATGGTCGTCTACATATGATGATTGGATCAAGGATCAAAATTAAATGATAAAAGAATAAGAATAATACTAAAACAAAGCTAAACTCCAAGTCTGGACAAGAACAAGTATTGAATATGCCAAAAGACTATTATAAACTTGAATGCGTCAAAGTGATGACCATAGTATATTAATGAAAAGTACATCTCCCAAGGATCATTTGAGCAAAAGAATCACTCTAATAGAAGTTGCAGATCAAAGGTTGTGGCCCAAACAAAATCTGACTTGGTTGCGCTAAAATGGCTGCTAACACATACGGGCAAGCTAGCTAGACAATAAAGCTAGCACACTTCTAGGTGGATTGATGAACAGTGCTAGCACATGCACATGCATAAGTACGTGAACCTAGCTTATTTGCACGAGCGCTGCGGTTTAGAAAAGAGAGACAGAAGTGCTCACCAAAATGAGGCGGCTATTAACATTCCAAAATTTGGAAAATTTTGGGATGTTACATTTAGATTCAATCTTGCAAGTTAAAGTCACCTTCTACGATTATGATCCGGCAACCCCGGAGTGACAACAACCGGGCCCACTCCCGGTGATGACCGTAGTTTGAGGAGTTCATGTATTCACTATGTGTTAATGCTTTGTTCCGGTTCTCTATTGAAAGGAGGCCTTAGTATCCCTTGGTTTCCAATATGGACCCCGCTGCCACGGGAGGGTAGGACAAAAGATGTCATGCAAGTTCTTTTAATAAAGCACGTATGACTATTTACGGAATACATGCCTACATTATATCGATGAACTGGAGCTAGTGCCGTATCGCCCTAGGTTATAACCGTCTCATGATGAATATCATCCAACAAGTCACCGATCCAATGCCTATGGATTTAGCCTTATTGATCTTGTTGCGTTACTATTGCTATCATCACTGTTACACTTGCTACAAATTACTGCTATCACTGTTACTGTTACCGTTGCTACTGTCACTACTATCAAAACTATCAAACTACTTTGCTACTGATCATATTGCTGCAGATAATTAATCTCCAGGTGTGGTTGAATTGACAACTCAACTGCTAATACCTTCAAATATTCTTTGGCTCCCCTTGTGCCAAATCTATAAATTTGGGTTGAATACTCTACCCTCGAAAACTGTTGCTATCCCCTATACTTATGGGTTATCAAGACCTTTTTCTGGCGCCGTTGCCGAGGAGCATAGCTATATTTGTTGAGTCACTTGGGATTATTATCATATTATCACTATGAAGAATCTGAAGGATCCAAAGACTAAGATATTTCCCTCAAGGACGAGGGGAGGTAAGGAACTGCCATGCAGTTCTGCTTTAGATTCACCTTCTGTTATGAGTAAACTTGCAACACCACCACAGGCTATTAATTCTGATATGTCACAAGTTATTGATGTTGCTACTTCTACTATGAATGATGAATATGATGATGCTAGTACCTTGCTTGGTAATGATGATGTGCCACTTGGTGAATTTCTGGATAGACAAATTGCTAGAGTAATACAACATGATGATGTTGAGTCTGATGATGAGCTTGAAACTGAAACCCCTGAAACACCTGCTAGAACTAGCCTTCTTAGATATGAATTGCCTAAGATACCGGAAGGTTATGTTATTGGTGAAGAAGCAACTAGAGATATTCTTGCTTGCAATGATAGAGATGATCTAGAGAAATTACTACACAAGTATAAAGAAAAATCTCTGAATGCTAGAACGAAATGTGATCCTAAGTTTGCTACTTCACCTATCTGTATTGATGATAAGGATTATGAATTCTCTATCAACCCAGTGTTAATTACTCTGGTTGAATCTGATCCTTTCCATGATTATGAAACTGAAATTGTTGTGGCACATCTTACTAAGTTGAATGACATAGCCACCCTTTTTACACATGATGAGAAACCTCGTTATTACTTTATTCTCAAATTATTTCCTTTCTCATTAAAGGGTGATGATAAAGCTTGGTACAATACTCTTGCTCCTGGTTGTGTGCGTAGTCCCCAGGATATGGTTTATTACTTCTCTGAAAAATATTTTCCTGCACATATGAAACAAGCTGCCTTACAGGAAATATTTAACTTTGTGCAAACTAAAGAAGAGAGTCTCCCACAAGCTTGGGGGAGGCTTTGCCAGTTTCTTAATGCTTTGCCTGATCATCCTCTTAAGAAAAATGAAATACTTGATATCTTCTATAATGGACTAACCGATGCTTCTAGGGACTTCCTAGATAGTTGTGCTGGTTGTGTTTTTAGGGAGCAAACTATTTCTCAAGCTGAAGAATTATTGAATAACATATTAAAAAATTATGATGATTGGACTATTCCTGAAACACCGCCTAAACCCACTCCGAAGAAGCGGGGTATATTATATCTCAGTCCCGAAGATATGCAAGAGGCAAAGAAATCTATGAAGGAAAAAGGTATTAAAGATGAGGATGTTAAAAATTCACCTCCTATTGAAGAAATACATGGGCTTAATACACCAGCAATGCCTAAGGTGGCCGAGGTAAATTCTCTTATGAAGTTTAATGAAAATGATAATCCTCACAATATGCATCCTAGTCAATGCCTTTATGAGTTTGAAAACTACATTAGAAAACAAGATCACTTCAATGCAAATGTTATGAAACAATTGAAATATAATTCTGATATGATTGCTCTCTTGAGTGACTTGTTATTTAGAATATCAAATGATGTTAGAGGTGTTGGAAACATGCTTCTATGGTTCAAACTCAGTTAGAACAAGTTGCTAAATCTCAAAGAGAATTGCTTGATGAAATGAATCATAATATGCATGACTTTGCTGTTAGAGTTGCAACTAGAGGAGGTAAAATGACTCAGGAACCACTTTATCCTGAGGAAAACCCTAAAAGAATTGAACAAGATTCACAAAGAAATAACACTAGTGCACCTAGTCTTATAGAAAGAAAAATAAAAATGATAGGACTCTGCACACTCCTAGTGAACCTGAAATAGAAAAAGCCTCCTGATAATGAAAATGAAACTTCTATATCTGATGCTGAAACCCAATCTGGTAATGAACACTCACCTAATGATAATGAAAAAGATAATGATGAGGTTCATGAAGACTCTCAACCAACCAATGATAAAGAACCAGATAATGATGTTGAGATAGAACCACCTGTTGATCTTGATAACCCACAAGCTAAAAATAAAAGATATGAAAAAAGAGACTTTGTTGCTAGAAAAGACGGTAAAGAAAGAGAACCGTGGGTTCAAAAACCTATGCCTTTTCCACCCAAGTCAACTAAAAAGAATGATGAAGAAGAATTTGAACGCTTTGCTGAAATGCTGTGGCCAGTCTTTTTGCGTACTCGCTTGACTGATATCTTGAAAATGCCTCCTTATGCAAAGTATATGAAAGACATCATCACAAATAAGAGAAAAATACCGGAAGCTGAAATCTCCACTATGCTGCTAATTATACTTTTAAAGATGGAGTACCTAAAAAACTTGGAGATCTGGGAATATCAACTATACATTGCTCTATCAAAAAGAATTGTGTGAAAACTGCTTTGTGTGATTTAGGAGCTGGTGTTAGTGTTATGCCTTTCTCTTTATATAAAAGACTTGCCTTGAATAAACTCACACCTACTGAAATATCTTTGCAAATGGCTAATAAATCAACTGCCATACCTATCGGTATATGTGAGGATGTGCCCGTTGTTGTTGCTAATGTTACTATTTTGACTGACTTTGTTATACTTGAGATGCCCGAGGATGACAATATGTCAATTATCCTTGGTAGATACTTCTTGAATACTTTAGGGGCTGTTATTGATTGCAACAAAAGCAAGGTCACTTTTGATATCAATGGTAATGAGCATACGGTGCACTTTCTGAAGAAACAATTCCAAGTGAATGGTATTAATGTTATTGAAAAATCTCTGACAATCACTATTGGAAGTTTTCAAATACCTCTACCTACTGTCAAAAAGAAATATGAAATGATTATTGTTGGGGAAATGCATATCCCCATTGAGGTAACTTAGTGATTTACGAAAGTTCTTCGGTTTTATGCTAACCGAAAGTGGTTGTTAATAAGACTTGATCAACCTTATTAATGAATCATTTTTGAACGGTATGAAGTTGATGAATTTAGTAAGCACTACTTTCTGTCCCTACCTTTTGTTTTTTTGTTTTTGTTAGTTAAATAAAATAAAATAAAATACCATGTTTTGTCTGTTTTCTGAATTTCCCGTGCAATAAAACATGACCCAAAAATAAAAGTTCTCAGAATGCCCTGGAAATTTTATATGGTTTTTCTTGAATATTTAAGAATTTTTGGTGCAAAAATAACCAGAGGGGGGTGCACCAGGTGGGCACAACCCACCTGGGCGCTCTAGCACCCGCTAGCGCGCCCTGGGGGATTGTGGTCCCCACGTGGCCCCCTCACTTATCTCTTCATCCCACATTGTCACCTACCTCTAGAAAAAATACTCCCCCTCTCTCTCCCGAGTTCTTGCTCATTTTGCTGCCAATTTCGATCTCTTTGCTCGAAGCTCCATTTCCAAAACTGTTTCGGGTGATTGTTGCTTGGTATGTGACTCCACCATTTGTCCAATTAGTTTTTGTTTTAGTGGTTTATACTTTGAATAAATAGCTACTCTTAGAGCTGCTATAGATGTGCTTGCATGTTGAATTCTTAGTGTTCTAAGTTGTTTGAATGCTTGTTATGGCCTCTATGTATCCCTATGAGTAGTCGCTATCAATCTTACAAAGTTTTGTTGACAAATTTTTGTCACTCAAAATTTTTATTTTCAGAAAATTGCACACGGACATGAATATCTTCAGGAAATACAACTCAAGGAAGAACTCCAAGGGTGTTATTGGGGAGTCTTCTGACAATGATCTCCACCCTCGGGGGTTGGCAGAGGTACGACCGTGCGAATGGCTGCACATCCCGTTCCTACAAGAAGCTGGAATTCATGATGAGTTCATGCAATTCATTGCCAATGCCAGTCTCACTGACTTCATCGCAGATGAGTGCGACCAGCACCAAATCCTCACAAATATGTTTGTTTAAAGCTTTACTTTCTTGCCTAGAAATAATCGTCCTGAAGTGAGCTTTGATCTATATGCTGAAAATCATTAGATACCACTTACTGAGTTTTGTGACATATGCTTGATTCCTTCTGATGGGAGCTTGGCCGAGCCTAGGCCAGCTGAGTTTGAGGATTTCTGTCACACTTTGATAGTGGGTGATGAGAGAGAGTGTCATCCATTACTGCCGATGGTTTACATTTTCCTGCTGTTCGTTACTTTGCATATTTCATTACCAAATGCTTGCTTTCTAGGGAGAAGGTGGGTGCACTTTGTTCACCAGACCTTGCTGTTTTATGTCGTGCCATTGAGGGCGACAACATGTATAGCTTGGGGGCTATCATGGTTCGTCTCCTGCACCTTAATAAATCTTAGGGAAAAATACATGGTGGGATTTATGCTACTCGCTTGGCAGCTCACTTCGAGGTTGAGATACGCCCTCATGATTTCCCTCTTACCACAGTTTACCTAGACCGTGCAACCATGGATCACCATCACTTTCTTGCACATGATCGTCCTGACATTGCCATTCCTTATAACTTGGTATATAACATTGACACTCGTGATGTTATCCCCTTGCCTACACCTGCTTTGTTTGATTTTGTTGCCAGGGGCGGATACCGGATTATGCCTGCACACATCCTCGCCTACTAGAACGCTCACGCTTCTACAGAGGCTACACAGGCACCTCCATAGTGGGATCAGTGGATGCCTGCTCCTCAGCAGTGGGATGAGTGGATGCCTGCTCCTCAGGATCCATACTACCCTCCAGGCTACTGATTCACTACCAAGTTAGGCCAAAAGCCTAAGCTTGGGGGAGTACGTGTTCTCACCGAATTTATATTCATGTTCACATATCATTCCATTTGTCGGTGTTCACACTTTTTCATTGTATCATCCATGCTTAGATTTATTTTTCTTGCTTTCTTCTTGTGTGTTTGAAAAACTTTAGAAAAACCAAAAAAATAGTAATTTACTTTCTATGCATGCTTAGTAGTAGCACTAAAAAGAAAACCCAAAAAGATTTCCTTGTTCTTCTTTTGCTTGTTGGGAGCTTTCCCGTGTAAATATTTTTTCTCGTTTTTGCTTATTATTTGCTTGTTGAAGAAAAAAACCAAAAACTCCAAAAATATTTCAGTGTGTTTCTCTGAAATTCTTTTCTTTTATTCGAGTTGTACCGAGGAGAAGACCACGATGAAAATGTTGAGTGGCTCTCACATGAATAACTGTTAAACTAATATGAGCCCATTTTACCTTGTCTTCTCCTGTTGAATAAAATGTTTTGCAGATTCTAGCTTAGTCCATGGCACTCTTGCACTATTATTATTTTCATATCATTCGGTCGTGCAAGTGAAAGGCAATAATGACGATATTCGATGAGCTGGCCGTGGCAAAGAGAAACTGGTATGAACTCGACTTGTCTTGTCTGTGTAAATATGTTTAACCTAGTGCCCATGCTTCAGCCCGTTATGATTAAACATGTTTGCAATGACAATTAGAGATTATAGTTTCTCATGCCATGCATAAGTAGCTGGGAGTTAATAATGATTTATCTTGGATATCAACATAGCGTTAAAATGATTGTGATGTAGTATGATGATATTGTATCCTCCTCTGAATGTTCGAGTGGCTTGACTTGGTACATGTTCATGCATGTAGTTGAATCAAAACGAACATAGCCTCTATAATGTTTATGTTCATGGTGTTCATATCCTACTCATGCTAGTGTCCAATGTTACTTATGCATAATGCCTGGTTATGATCGTTGTTGCTCTCTAGCTGGCTGCTTTCCAATCTTAAGATTGCTAGCCTTCACCTGTACTAAGTAGGGATTCTGCTTGTACATAAAAAACCTTGAACCCAAAGTTATTCTAGATGAGTCCACCATACCTACCTATATACGGTATTACCCTGCCGTCCTAAGTAAATTTGCATGTGCCACCTCTAAAAACTTCTAAAAATTATCCGTTTTGTGTGCCTGGATCGTTCATGGAACGACAGGAGGTGGTTGATATCTTCCGTGCTAAGCATGTTATCCTCAGGTCAAGTGTTTATTCACTCGCCATCGCACGAGGAAATGGGCGGTAATAGGGATGCCCAATTCCAAACCGCAAAATACAAAAAGAGTTCATCTCTTACATAATCAAACAAAAACTCCCAATGGAGTCAAAACCTTTACTTTCCACTTGGAAACTGCCACTAGCGTGCTTAGCATGGAAGATGTTGATAACTAATGGTCGTGAAGTGAATAAGAAGGGTGCATGTCTCAAAAATATCATTTATCTCTGTTTTAAAATTTGAGCTCTAGCACCTCTGCAAATCCCTGCTTCCCTCTGCGAAGGGACTTTCTATTTACTTTTATGTTGTGTCATCACCTTCTATAAACAAGCGCCAGAAACTGAGTAGAGCACAACGGTCATGATTTATGCATTGTGTATAGCTAATGTTGGGTGCATCATGACTGGATCTTTTCTACCATGAATTACAATGTTTAGTCACTACTTGAACTTCAGAGGTGCTCTGCATTTATGTTTTATGGTCTTAGAAAGGGCTAGCAAGATAACATTATTGTCATATTATATCATGGTTGTTTTGACAACGTGTTGCTGCTTGAGATATCTTATTATTGCTCGCTAGCTGATTATGTCATTGGTATGAGTCATTATAATCTTTAAGAGTTATTGTTGACATGGTTAGTTATAACATTGGCTGAAAACCTGGGTGCTGTTTAAGCTTATTTATGCAAACAAGAGCAAAAGAGTTCGTAAAAGTTTTTCTTTCTCACTTTCAGTTTATCAACTGAATTGCTTGAGGACAAGCAAAGGTTTAAGCTTGGGGGAGTTGATACATCTCCAACGTATCTACTTTTTCTCACGCTTTTCCTCTTGTTTTGGACTCTAATTTGCATGCTTTGAATGAAACTAACCCCAGACTGGCGTTGTTTCCAGCAGAACTACCATGGTGTTGTTTTTGCGCAGAAATAAAAGTTTCCGGAATGGAACGAAACTTTTTGAGGATTTTTTATACCAATAAAAAGAATTTCTAGAGCCAAGACCCACCGAAGAGGGGCCCCTAGGTAGGCATAACCCACCAGGGCGCGCCCCCCTCTCCTGGCGCGCCCAGGTGGGTTGTACCCACCTGGTGGCCCCACTGATGACCCCCTTGATACTATAAATTCACATTATTCTAGAAAAAAATTAGGGAGAAATAATTATGACGATCCATGAGACGGAGCCGCCGGCAAGCCCTGTTCTTCCTCGGGAGGGAAGATCTGGAGTCCGTTTGGGGCTGCGGAGAGGGGGATCTTCGATCTTCGTCATCACCAACCTATCTCCATCACCAATTCCATGATGCTCCCCACTGGGAGTTAGTAATTCCTTCGTAGGCTCGCTGGTTGGTGAGGAGTTGGATGAGATTCATCATGTAATTGAGTTAGTTTTGTTAGGGCTTGATCCCTAGTATCCACTATGTTCTTAGATTGATGTTGCTATGACTTTGCCATGCTTAATGCTTGTCACTTTGGGCCCGGGTGCCATGATTTCAAATCTGAACTGTTTATGAATTTATCATTATATCCATGTTTTAGACCCGATCTTGCAAGTTAAAGTCACCTACTACGGTTATGAGCCGGCAACCCCGGAGTGACAACAACCGGGCCCACTCCCGGTGATGACCGTAGTTTGAGGAGTTCATGTATTCACTATGTGTTAATGCTTTGTTCTGGTTCTGTATTAAAAGGAGGCCTTAATATCCCTGAGTTTCCAATATGGACCCCGCTGCCACGGGAGGGTAGGACAAAAGATGTCATGCAAGTTCTTCTAATAAAGCAGGTATGACTATTTACGGAATACATGCCTACATTATATCGATGAACTCGAGCTAGTGCTGTATCGCCCTAGGTTATAACTGTCTCATGATGAATATCATCCAACAAGTCACCGATCCAATGCCTACGAATTTATCCTTATTGATCTTGTTGCGTTACTATTGCTATCATCACTATTACACTTGCTACACATTACTGCTATCACTGTTACTGTTACCGTTGCTATTGTCACTACTATCAAAACTATCAAACTACTTTGCTACTGATCATATTGCTGCAGATAATTAATCTCCAGGTATGGTTGAATTGACAACTCAGCTGCTAATACCTTCAAATATTCTTTGGCTCCTGAGGGAGTCCTGGATTAGGGGGTGTTCGGGTAGCCGGACTCCTGGACTATGAAGATACAAGATTGAAGACTTCGTCCCGTGTCCGGATGGGACTTTCCTTGGCATGGAAGGCAAGCTTGGCGATGCGGATATTCAAGATCTCCTACCATTGTAACCGACTCTATGTAACCCTTACCCTATCTGGTGTCTATATAAACCGGAGGGTTGTAGTCCGTAGTCAATCAACTCCATACACAACAATCATACCATAGGCTAGCTTCTAGGGTTTAGCCTCCTTGATCTCGTGGTAGATCTACTCTTGTACTACCCATATCATAAATATTAATCAAGAAGGAGTAGGGTATTACCTCCATCGAGAGGGCCCGAACCTGGGTAAAAAACACCTTGTCCCTTGTCTCCTGTTACCATCCGGCCTTGACGCATAGTTCGGGACCCCCTACCCGAGATCCGCCGGTTTTGACACCGACATTGGTGCTTTCATTGAGGGTTCCTCTGTGCCGTCACAATCAGGAAGGATGCCTCCTCCCGTCTTTAAAGACGGCACCGTTGCTAAGGGAGCCTTGGCTGTCGGCCAAACCCTCCGGCTAGGTGGTTTCCTCATGACCGCCTGTTCGGCTGTTGCGCTGACGGTGACCTCTCGGGTCAACAAAACAACCTACACGTCAGCTCGGAGCTTGTCAAGCAGCTAGATCCAATGGAGCTCTCTTCTGTAAACGAGATCTTGGATCGCATCGCCACCCTGGGGGTCGCTATGGATTACGACCAGGTTGGGCTTAAACCCGATCTAAGAGAAATTAACTCTCCCCAAGTCACCCACCACGTTGCCGTGGTAGAGGCGCAGTGCGGCGACCCTTCATCTATTTTAAGGACTAGCTACATTCGAATTCCCGACTCCTCCAAGCTGGATACCCGCGGAGAGGAGGATGTAACTCAAGACCTGAGCTTAGGATCAGGCAACGGGCTAGATTCGTTGGACAACATCCAAGAATCCGAACTTCAGAGTTCGGAAACTCTTCGGCCTCCGAATCTTGGATTGGGCGAGGTTTCAGATTCAACGACACCCGCCCACCCGAACATAAGCGATCTCTCCCAAATCAGGCAGAGGCCCGAGGAAACAGTACATCATTACTTAGCCAGATTCCTCCTGGTTATGAACAGGATGAAGGATTTCCACGAGGGAGACGCAATCTCAATTTTCTGCAGTAATTGCACGGATGAGGGAATCCTTAACGCTTCGCTGACTTGGCGTCCATAGTACAAAAATACTGTGCGATGGAAAGCGCCTGGAAAACCGAAATAAAGTTTTGGGATAATCCGTCCTTGAATAGTAATCCCGTCCGAACTAAGAGGGTGCATCATCATAGGACACCCGGGATAAACACCAAAAAACCAAAACCCTCTACAGGGCATGGAACCGTACTGGAAAGGTGGCTTGATGGACCCTGTAGAATTCACAGTACAGAGGACACCACACCAACTCACAGCCTTAGAGCATGTTGGATACTCCGGCAGGTGGCCAAAATTGGCGAGGACCTCTTAATTCTGGAGGCTGCAGAAAGCCAGCCCGAGGACACCAGTACCGTTCTCACAGTCTTCGAGACTTTCGCATCAAACAATATGCGAAAAAGAACATCCGCAGCCTCACCGAAGCCTATCAAGTTGCAACAATAAATCCATGGAGCGACACTGCTATTACCTTCAACGCAAGTGATGAACCTAGATTCCGAATAGCCCGAGCACCAGCCGCGTTGGTCCTCAGTCCCATAGTGGACGACTTTCGCCTCACCAAGGTGCTCATGGATGGAGGCAGCGGACTGAACCTCATTTATGAGGAAACCCATCAAAAAATGGAAATAGACCGGAACCACATCGAGCGAAGTAGCACAACCTTTAGAGGAATAATCCCCAGTCGAGAAGCGCGCTGCACAGGAAAAATCACACTAGATGTGGTGTTCGGCACGCCGGATAATTACAGGTCCGAAGAAGTCACGTTTCAGGTGGCCCCGTTTAAGAGCGGATATAACGCTTTACTAGGGCGAGAATCATTCACAATCCTCCAAGCAATACCCCATTACGGGTACATGAAGCTTAAGATGCCCGGGCCGAATGGAATTATCACTCTAGCTAGTGATCCGGACATAGCTCTCCGCGCCGAAAACAAGACGGCCGCATTAGCCCTTGAGGCGCTATCCGAAGCCTTAGTGGCCGAGGAACTGACTGCGCTGCGCTCCACGGTTAACAGGGATGATGTGATACTCGATAAAAGATCCAAATCCACATCCTTCAAACCAGCCGACGAAATAGTCAAATTCCAGGTCCATCCAACGAACCCCAATAAAACAGCTTCCATCGGGGCACGACTGAACACTGATGCCGACGCTGCACTACGAGAGTTCCTATGAGAGAACTGGGACATCTTCGCCTGGCACCCTTCAGACATGCCAGGGATCCCACGCAGGCTGGCCGAACACAGCTTAAATATCCTAAAAGGATTTAAACCTGTCAAACAAGCCCTTCAGTGTTTTTCCGAACCCAAGAGACAGGCTATGGGAGAGGAGCTAGCCAAGCTATTGGAGGCCGGATTCATCAGAGACATAAAACATCTGGACTGGCTAGTAAACCTGGTGATGGTACCAAAGAAGGACAAATCCTGGCGCCTGTGTGTCGACTTTAAAGACCTTAACAAGGCTTGCCCAAAGGATCCCTTCCCCCTCCCCTGCATCGACCAAATTATCGATGCCACCGCAGGACACGATTTGTTGTGTTTCCTCGATGCATACTACGGTTACCATCAAATCAAGATGGCAGAATCAGACCAAGCTGCAACAGCATTCATCACACCATACGGCCCATTCTGCTTCAACACAATGCCCTTCAGGCTAAAAAACGCCGGCGCAACATATCAGCGCATGATCCAGACATGTCTGGCAAATCAGATCGGCAAAACAGTGGAGGCGTATGTGGACGATGTGGTCGTCAAATCAAGACACGTCGAATCTCTAGTAGACGACTTGAGGCTTACATTCGAGAACCTCTGAAAATATGACATCAAGCTTAACTAGGAAAAATGCGTCTTCGGCGTTCCAGCCGGAAAGCTCTTGGGCTTTATTGTATCCGGTAGAGGAATTGAAGCAAATCCAGCCAAGATCCGAGCTTTGTCACAATTGGATATCCCAAAGGGCCTCAAACAAATACAAAAATTAACCGGATGCGTGGAGGCTTTAAGCCGCTTCATCTCCCGCTTGGGAGAAAAGGCACTACCCCTCTATCGCCTCCTTCGGCGCACCGAACACTTCGAGTGGATGGAGGCCGCCACGGCCGGACTTGATGAAATAAAAGCCATATTGGCAACAAACCTAGTCCTGGCCGCGCCGAACACCGGCGAACCAATGTTATTGTACATTGCAGCAACACGTCAAGTTGTCAGCGCAGTACTCGTTGTCGAGTGGGAAACGGATGGACACAAATTCCCCCTTCAAAGGCCGGTCTACTACGTATCCACCGTCCTCACTCCATGTAAATCACGGTACCCGCATTATCAAAAGATTGCATACACGGTATTCATGGCATCCCGGAAGCTACGACACTACTTTCAAGAGTGTTCCATAATAGTAGCCTCGGAAGTACCACTCAACGATATTATCAACAACCGCGACGCAACGGGCCGGATTGCAAAATGGGCCATCGAGCTTCTCCCGTTCGATATAACCTATAAGCCACGGCGAGCTATTAAATCGCAAGTTTTGGCCGACTTCATCGCAGAATGGACGGAGGCCGAGCTCCCTAAAGAGTACGGCACATATTCAAACTGGATTATGCATTTCGACGGCTCCAAAATGTTGGCCGGACTGGGGGCTGGCGTCGTCCTGACGTCCCCCACAGGAGACACAGTCCAATATGTGCTCCAGATCATGTACATGGATTCCAACAATGCAGCCGAATATGAGGCCCTCCTACATGGCCTCCGGATAGCAGTATCCATGGGTATCCAGCGCCTAGAGGTACGTGGGGATTCAAACCTCGCGATATCCCAAATAAATGGAGATTTCGACGCCAAGGACCCAAAAATGGCAGCTTACCGTAACGCCGTCCTAAAAATGTCAGCTTGGTTCGAAGGGCTGGAGTTTCACCATATAGCCCAAGAAAACAATCAAGCAGCGGATGTCCTGGCACGCATCGGAGCAAGACGCGATGCAGTCCCCCCCAACATCTTTTTGGAAAGATTGTTCAAGCCATCCGTAGCATGGGAGGGGGAACCCGCAAATAACAGCCCGGACCCAGCCACACCACTCGACGCCGAACAATCTGATACATTGGAGGCTCTGCCAATGAAATTACACCTTCAGCCCACGTAATAATGGCGGTCATCGCCCCGTGGACAGAACCATTCCTAGCCTATGTTACTAGGAAGGAACTCCTGGAGGACCAAAACGAGGCCCGCTGCATAGTGCGGCGATCTAAAGCCTATAGAGTCCATGAGGGAGAGCTTTATAAGAAAAGCACTACCGGAGTCCTTCAAAGGTGCATCTCCGAAGAGGAAGGGCGGAACCTTCTGGCTGAAATTCATGCCGGACTCGGTGGTCACCACGCCGCTGCTCGGTCCCTTGTTAGCAAGGCTTTCCGTACATGCTTTTATTGGCCGACGGCCCGGGCAGACGCTGAGGACCTAGTCCAACGATGCGCTGGTTGCCAACTTTTTGCCAACCAAAGCCATATGCCACCCACCGCACTCCAAACTATACCCATCACCTGGCCTTTTGCGGTCTGGGGGCTTGACATGGTCAGACCCCTTAAAGGTGGGACCGATAGGAAAAAATACTTACTGGTCATGGTGGATAAATTCACCAAATGGATAGAAGCCAAGCCTGTTAAAATGGCCGAATTCGGACCTGTGAGAGACTTCATATCCGGGGTTGTACACTGTTATGGCGTCCCCCACAACATCATAACCGATAACGGTACAAACTTTACCGCCGACGAGGTAAAACTCTGGTGCAAAAACATGGGCATCAAGCTCGATTATGCTTCCGTCTATCACCCACAAACCAACGGCCAGGTCGAACGTGCAAATGGTCTTATCATGAGCGGCATTAAACCCAGACTAGTGCGGTCCCTCAAGGAATCTAACACGCACTGGGTAGAGGAGCTCGACTCCGTGCTATGGGGGCTGCGGACCACGCCAAATCGCACCATCGGATACACACCATTTTTTATGGTGTACGGCGCAGAGGCAGTTCTGCACTGCGACATAATTCATGACTCACCTAGAGTGCGCATGTACGAAGAAAGAGAAGCCGAGCTCGATCGGCAGGACAACTTGGACGCCCTGGAGGAGGAGCGTGATGTGGCAAAAGCCCGTTCCGCATTTTATCAATAGCAGGCCCGAAGATATCAAAGCAGAGAAGTACGGGCCAAAAATTACAATGTTGGCGAACTAGTTCTACGCCTGCCAGATAAGAAAAAGGACAAACTCAAGCCCAAGTGGGAAGGTCCATTCATAATCGACCAAGTCCTGACTGGCGGGGCGTACCGCCTGCGAGATGCGTCGGATAACCGACTCGAGCCGAACCCGTGGAATGCCACCCGTCTCCGAAGATTCTATGCCTAGCGCTGGACTCTGTGTTCGTCTCCTTCCTCTGTCCATTTTTTGCATTTTTCTGTCTTACATTTCTCTCCTTCCCCTCTTTTCTTTTATAGCCCTTAGAGGCCCATCTAGTGACGCGCCACTCGCGCTCATTAAACCTGGGGGCTTCTTTAACAGAAGCTTATTTATACGGGCTTCACGCCCAACACATGCGTCAAACTTCCGCATGTACCCTTTTTTTCACCATTATATGCATTGATATGACTTAAGTTTTGGCCAAGCTGGGTTGCCTGGCTCCTGTGCTTACCCCTACATTCCCGATTGTTCGGCTAGGCGGTAAAGGGAGCACCTCTGTGATTGTTACTGCCGGGTCAGCCGGATGTGTACCTTAGACTGGGTGAAGCCGAAAGCTAGCGTTCTTAAGGGAATATTCGGTCGGTGAGATGAAAGATGATCTTTTTACTCATTCTATGCGCCCCCAGATGCTTTTTCTGCGTCTTTCTATGCAGTCCGGACATGCACTTTAGGGCATGCCTCCCAGCGACAGGAACCCCTAACGGAACTATTCTCTCTGGAAGATGTTTCTTACTAACCATGTAATATAACATAACTAGTTGGGCACTTGTCTGATAAAGCACTAATGACCCCTACGCCTGGTCTCCACGCATACCACGGTTCTTATATAACCGCTATGGTATCCGGACACACTCCGGACCGTCAGGTCCCGAGGTTGAAGCGAAAAGGTCGGCAACGACAAATGATCTACAATCCGGCTAGAAGGCATTACACATGTCAATTCAAAATTACATAGTCATTCTGATTGATTGTATTCCTCTTCTATACCATCTAACAGGCTGTCTAATTTACAGTCCTGCTGGGAATACTTTGCGGCCAACTCTACTTGGCCGTATACTAAGCTCACAGGGATCTCCTTCCCGTCAGGCCCCACTGGTCTGACCTCGGCCATGTGGTTTGGGTCAGACTTCGTAAAATGGGTCTTCACCATGGCCCAGGCTTCCCTAGCGCCTTGTCGGCAGGCCGATATCTTCCACAACCGGAAGCGCCGCCGAGCTCCCTTCAGCTTCTCCGCAAGCTCTCCAAGGCCCTCGGGCATGGAGTGGGCAGGCTATAAGGCTTGGGCAACACCTCGCATCGCCTGCCGAATTCGCTCGTGTAGTTGCATGAGTTCGGGAAGAAGGTCACCCATAGAACCGGGCATCTCCTCTGTAGGACGACCTGTGAGCATACCTACAGACATTACTTTGTTAGTCGACTTCCTCGCCAAACTCTTTTTTCAAAGTTCGTTCAAGCACTTACTAAATATGCCGCGTCGAAGCCGCTGATTCTCCTTCGCGGAGTCCGATAGCTGGCCACGAACATCTTTAAGTTCGACGTCCAGCCTGGTGTTGGCATCCTGAAGATCATTCTTCTCTCGCCTCACCTTTGTCAACGTACTCTCACCGGCCTTTAGCCGGCGTAAGAGTTGTTGCTTTTCCGGATCGAGTCCGGCGCCATCTACAACATGATTTGTCAGATTTGCACCCACACCGCACAATACTAATCTTTCGAAGTGTATCTTACCTGAGGGGGTCTCTTTGGACTCCCCTGCTGCGGCTAGTGCGGCCTCTAGTTGGGCCTTGCACTTTTCCAGCTCCTGGGACAGTACAATATTCTTCTCTGTAAGAACCTGAATATTAAATGATCCTTAAATCAGTTGATCTAACTGTTTCAAGTCTCGGGGGCTATGGGTATATATATATTTGACCAAAATTTTCTTACCTGTATGTCTTTTACATACTGCTCCGTGGCTCTGGCTAAACCATTTTGAGCGGCACAGAGGTACGCATCTCCCAAATTAAAGGCATCTAAAGCCTCTTGGGAGAAACAAGCGTCGCGTAGAACTGTCCGGCGACGCCTGTGGTTCATGGCACTCTCCACTTCAGAATTTGTGGCAGACAGCCTGTCCGCATCCTCTGTCGGAGGAGCGTCCGGCGCGCGCCTTGTGCTCGCCTCCGCTTCCTGGCCAGACGTTGGACCCTGGCTGGTGGAGGCGCGATTGGCAACCTCTCCGGATATAGTTCGGCAAGGTCTCTTCGTTCTGAAGATAGCACGAACATTAATATGCCTGGACAGAATAACACCAGGGAAGCAGAGGGTGCGCTATACCTTTGCGCCGGCATCTCAGTCCGGACTACATTCCTTTTTACCCCATGGGGCCCTGCGGCCCCTCGTTGGCTAGCCGCCGCAGCTTCGGCCTCCTGCCTCGGAAATCTCCCCTGCAAAACACGGTTGTCGTCAGAAACACCGGAATACGTGAGAGTGGAATCTCTCTCAAGGGAATGAGACTCCGGTTTCTGTCACCTGGGAGGCCGAGATTAACCCTGGATAATCAGCCGTGATGGCTACCAAGGTATTGTCCTTGCTTAGCTGATGGAACACCCCATCGATAAGCTCCACCGATATGTCCGGATCCTCTTTGGAGTCCGGATCGAGGGACCATTCTGGGTCCTCGGGTTGTGGAGGGCGGCTGTTTATATCCTTTACCACCTGTCGTAGTTCCTGCATTGAAGTCGTTAGACTACATATCTAACCGTGGGAGTACAAAACAAACGGGCAAGTGCAGTTGTTCACTTACCCAACTTGGAGGATCGTACATAGTGAATCCGGCCTGCGGGTTGACGCGGAGGAATTCCTCCTTTTCTCCCTTGTACAAAGAGGATAAGATCTTTACTAGGGCGGCAGCTGAAGCCGGCCCCTTACGACCGTAACGGGTGGCGTCATCCTCCCTGTTGAAATCCCACATGGGGTGGCCTCTATATTGAAGTGGCTGCACTCCCCGCATAATGCATGCGGCCATGACTCTAATCATGGTTAGTCCGGAATGAGCCAATAGTCTTATCCGGCCAATCAGGTAAAGGACGTCTCTGTCGCTTTCTCTCTGAGAGCTCCGCGGACGCCAGCTCAAGCATTTCTTCAATGGAGCACTGTTGAACTCAGGGAGACCGACCCGGATAGGGTCCGGTAGCGGAACGTCATCTATATAAAACCATTCCGAAGGCCAGTCCTCGGACGCCTTCTTTGGGGTTCCGGATAGGTATCCGGTCCCGGCGATGCGCCATACTTCGGCTCCGCCCACTTGGTATATAGACCCCTCTTTAGAATGGGGCACCAGGCAGAATAACCTCCTCCACAGCGCGAAATGAGCCTCAACGCCTAAAAATAGCTCGCAAAGGGCGACGAAACCCGCAATATGCAATACGGAGGCGGGCGTGAGGTTGTGCAGCTGGAGGCCGTAGAACTCCAGAAGCCCACGGAGAAATGGGTGAATTGGAAATCCCAGTCCCCTTATTAGATAGGGCATGAGGCACACCCGCTCTCCTTTAGAAGGATTGGGGTGCTCTCCGCTTGTTTTCCGCCATTATAGGTGGCGAGACCGGCTCGGACCGGGACCATGTATGCCTGAGGGAGAAATCCCTTGGCCTGAAGTGACGCTAACTTGCTATGCGGGATGGTGCAACTCTCCTAGTCCCCGGGTTTGGGACCGGAGGGGCGAGGGGAGGAGCTGCGACGGCTGGTCATGTTGGAATGGACCTTTGCTGGAAGCGCTCCGATGATAACTCGCGGAAAGGAGAAGATGTGGTTTGGACCTAAATCCCCATCCCGTTAAATAGGCGGCTCGTTTATACGGCTAGGGGTGTGGATGTAAAAACACCCCGGCTTTTCGCATTCGTTTGAACACGTGGAAGACGGCCATTATTGGGCGTGGAAGCCGAGGAGCACTACATTACAAAAATTGGACATTATTCTTACAAGTACACAATATTTGGAGAGGAACCCGCCTTGCAATGCCGAACAATCTGCACGCCGGACTCATCGTCATTGAAGCCTGGTTCGGGGGCTACTGAGGGAGTCTTGGAGTAGGGGGTGTTCGGTTAGCCGGACTATACCTTCAGCCGGACTCCTGGACTATGAAGATACAAGATTGAAGACTTCGTCCCGTGTCCGGATGGGACTTTCCTTGGCGTGGAAGGCAAGCTTGGCGATGCGGATATTCAAGATCTCCTACCATTGTAACCGACTCTATGTAACCCTAACCCTATCCGGTGTCTATTTAAACCGGAGGGTTGTAGTCCGTAGTCAATCAACTCCATACACAACAATCATACCATAGGCTAGCTTCTAGGGTTTAGCCTCCTTGATCTCGTGGTAGATGTACTCTTGTACTACCCATATCATCAATATTAATCAAGCAGGAGTAGGGTATTACCTCCATCGAGAGGGCCCGAACCTGGGTAAAAAACACCTTGTCCCTTGTCTCCTGTTACCATCCGGCCTTGACGCACAGTTCGGGACCCCCTACCCGAGATCCGCCGGTTTTGACACCGACAGCTCCCCTTGTACAGAATCTATAAATTTGGGTTGAATACTCTACCCTCGAAAACTGTTGCAATCCCCTATACTTGTGGGTTATCAGTGTCGCACAGGTAACTACCAACCCCGCAGCTACGTCGTCACTTACGTGGTTACGTTCACACCCGGAACATTATCTATAAATAGTCTATTCATCGATTGCTAACAGAATGGTAATAAGGGTGGTTTTGACTAAACATCTCACAGAGGTGAAAACATAAATAAATAAAACATATAAAATAAAGGGGCATCGCTTGAGTAATAAGAGCATTCTCGAGGTGTTTAGAGTCATCACTACCCGTACGTTCTACAAATACTAAGCCACTTACATGCTTCTCTTTGTGGGCGGAGCCGGTACAGATATGTGCATACAGGCGGCAACCCTGTACCACATACGCCACCGCGTTCTTCCCCACTTCGGTTATCAAATGGTGATTAAGGGGAAAAAGGTCCCCGTGGACGCAACCAAAGTGGTCTCCATTTACCCCCTGTTGCAACGATCCGGGATGAAGGGAGATGGGGCCTATCACGCCACCCACCTCCGCAACCAGTCGGTTCGCTAACAGTAGTAAGCTTTTGTCCAAAATTGGCATATGTTGGATGGTCGACTTCACCCAAGATCAAGAAGACTACTAACATAAACATGTAAAGAGGATATCATATTACACAAGACAATCGGTACTAGTACATACTAGAGTTCATCTTATTCCTCCAAGAACAAATTAAATTGGGAAACACTTATACTCAGACGTCTGATCTCTTTCAGTTGCCAGACTTGTGCTCTTCTGTCAATTTATTTTTGATCGCACAACCGAAAAGCTCCAACATATCCCCGCACAAAAGATAAGTACCCACATAATCCTCCTTTAATCCCTCACCTTCCTCCACCAACTCGGTCAGTTTCCTTCCAAATCGCTCCAGATCGTTGTTTCTCCTCCATGCTCGCCGCCGCTGCTCTACACCATGCTCCATCGTTCTCTGTTGCCCGGCACTAAGCCCACCATGCCGGCCTACAATTCTCTGTCGACTGCATGCTATGTTCACTCCTTTTCAACCACATCCCTACTTGGTGGGTTGACTTACCATGCATGGCTGTTATCTTCTTGTGCGTGGCTGTGTGGAAGCCGCCGTCAACATCGTACCTTTGGTTCACCATTACATCGATGGGGCCGAGAAGCTCCTATGTGTGTGCGCGTTGATGCATCTCAGTGAAGGTATTGCAACCCGCGCATTCTTACTTCGACACCTCGCATCCTCAACTAAATTAGTTTCAACAAGGACCTCGTCTTACAGTGCACCGTTGTTGCAGTCTTGCTCCCTCCATCTCCATGCACTCCTTGTTGATGTCACTCATTGCGCGGCCACGGAAGGAAGCATGCCTACAATGAGAAAGAAGCATGTCAACATGTCATCACAAGGCACCCGCAAAAAAACATCACAAGGAAGCATGGCTAGCATCATTAGGAAGCTTGGCCAACATCGAAAGGAAGCATGGCGACCACCGACTCTGGCGGTGGTGTCAGGAATTCTGACTTTTTATGCATATTCTAGTTTGTTTGGAAGCAATATTTCTTTTTTTTAAAACAAACATGCTTCAATGGTAAATAATTCTGCTTGGGAACAAATCTTTGTTTCCTTGGAAGCATTTTAATGACACATTGGAAATAAATTATTGGTCTGCAAACAAAAGAGAACACACTGATGCACTGAACATTTTTTTTTGAGAGGATCGAGAAGAGGTGTCTAGAGGGGGGGTGAATAGACTCTTAGTAAGAGAAGTTACAGTTTTTAATTTCTTTAAGTTGAAGTGGAGTTTTGACACAAGTTTAAACATTCACAATACATAAGCAAGCATGATAATAGTATATGAGCAGCGGAAAGTAAATCATGCAAGTTACAAGAATGTAAAGGGATGGGATTTGAGTGTGCAAACGCAATTGGAGACACGGAGATTTTTGGCGTGGTTCCGATAGGTGGTGCTATCGTACATCCACGTTGATGGAGACTTCAACCCACGAAGGGCAACGGTTGCGCGAGTCCACGGAGGGCTCCACCCACGAAGGGTCCACGAAGAAGCAACCTTGTCTATCCCACCATGGCCATCGCCCATGAAGGATTTGCCTCACTAGGGTAGATCTTCACGAAGTAGGCGATCTCCTTGCCCATACAAACTCCTTGGTTCAACTCCACAATCTTGACGGAGGCTCCCAAGTGACACCTAACCAATCTAGGAGATACCACTCTCCAAAAGGTAATAGATGGTGTGTTGATGATGAACTCCTTGCTCTTGTGCTTCAAATGATAGTCTCCCCAACACTCAGCTCTCTCTCTCATAGGATTGGATTTGGTGGAAAGAGGGTATGAGTGGAAAGCAACTTGGGGAAGGCTAGAGGTCAAGATTTATGTGGTTGGAATGGAATATCTTGACCTCAACACAAGTGTAGGTGGTTCTCTCTTAGAAAATATATGTTGGAAGTGTAGGCATGTTCTGATGGCTCTCTCCAGGAATGAAGAGTGGGTGGAGGGGTATATATAGCCTCCACACAAAATCTAACCGTTACACACAAATCACCAAACTCTGTGGGACCGAATCAGACAACTCGGTCGGACCAATTTAGTTCATAATGTGACCATTAGACATTTTGGTGGGACCGATATGATCAACTCGGTGGGACCGATGTGCTAGGGTTAGGGTAATACCTCGTCTCGGTTTGACCGATTTTGGTAATAGGCAAAACAGAGAGTTGGTCAAGCAAACTCGGTGGGACCGATTGCAATCTCGGTGGGACCGAAATTGTTGCAACAGGTAACAGAGAGTTTGCAAGCCCATGTCGGTGAGACCGAGATCCCATCGGTGAGACCGATTTGACTAGGGTTTCTGGCAGTGGCTATGTCAAGTGAACTCGGTGGCGCCGGGTAGGAAAATTTTGGTGGGGCCGAGTTTGACTTTTGGTTTGGGACATATGTGGATATGGGAAAGTGGTTGAGGGCTTTGGAGCATATCACTAAGCACTTTGAGCAAGTAAGCTGTAATGCCCCGGACACACCCGCCGGTGGTCGTTACTCCTGGCGGGATCTAGACTGGCCCCACAGATCAATACTAGTCTTTTCTGCGCACCCGGGAGCAACTTCCCAGTCGGTCACCCATCCCGAAACTACTCCAAGCTGAGCACGCGTAACTTTGGAGTTCTTTTCAAATGGGCTCCCGGAAAAGAAGGAATTCCTTATTGATATGAGTAGTCTATCATCCCTAATAAGCCAGGCTACCACATAATCCATTAAGCAACACCTCATCCCCTTTTAATAGTATTGGCTTTCCTATGGACTCAATGTGATCTTGGATCACTAAAAGCAAAATGTAGAGTCTTGAGCTTTAGAGCTTGAGCCAATCTTTTGTCCTTAGCATCTTGAAAGGGTTCCATATCCTCTTGTCCACGCCACTCCATCTGTTGAACTTGTCTGAAATATACTAGATGAAAACATTAGTCCAACAAGAGATATGTTGGCATTAATTACCAAAACCACCCAGGGAGCACTTGTGCTTTCAATCTCTCCCTTTTTGGTAATTGATGACAACATACATCAAAGATTTAGATAAAGATATAGAGAATAACAAGTAAAGCTTTGGAAAGACATGTAACATGCACAGGCTCCCCCTACATGTATGCATCCATGTCAATATGGAATGTAAGAGCATGTTAATGCATAATCATGATAGATCAAGCAATGTGTTACATGTATCTTGGCTATATGCATCAGAGCAAATGATGTGAATATGGGAATTATAACTTCATGTTCATGATTCCTCCTTGCAAACAATATGTACATTAGCAAGAAATCTTCATGCACATGAGTGTGATGCATATACTTACCTTGTGGTCTTGAGCTGGCTTAGGAAGAGATGAACCTGAGTAAACAAGGTTAGATAACACAGATACATCTACTAGACAGAGCAAACAAAAGAAACCACAAGAGTAACAAGATTGGGATGACATGTAGAGTGTGAGGACTGGGTACTCTATTGGATATAGACATGTCCCCAAAGGATAAAGATATGCAATGAATACAAGGATTCCCTTCCCTAGCAGTCTTTCTCCCCCTAAATCTTGTATTGGATAATGGGAGAACATAGGGAAACAAAATCCGAGCAAAATAGATCAAGAACATAACATAACATAGAAATGTCTTTCCCCTCTTAGAGACATGTGACTTCTCTCCTCTTGAACACCAAGCATCTGGGGCCTTCTCTCTCCCTTTTTCGCTCTCCCCCCTTTGAAGAGAATAAGCTTTGATGTTATCTCTCTCTCCCCATTTGACATCAATTTCCAAGAAGGGATCTTCTGGAGTGTGAGTCAAAATAGGTTTGGTCCTTGAGTCACAGAGCAAAGTAGCATATAGATTGTGATGCTGGTAGAGGACAAGAATCATCGAGTGGAGCTAGAACAAAAGTGCAGGAACAAGTGGCAAATTGTTTTCTCTATAGTGAAATCGGTGATACCGAGTTGTAGTCTTCGGTGGTACTGAATTGGTTCGGTGTGACCGAAAGCAACAGATCGGTATGACCGAGTTGAACACAGAGAGAACACTTGTCACCTCAGCTTACTAGGCAAATAAGATCTCTCAAGGATTTGCAAGGAATTGACTGAAGGATTTGCAATGAATTGGATGCAGAAAGTGCAAAGGACAAATGCAAAAACTCAAGGAAACACTAGAGAAGTTCATCTAGAATTGGGCGGTGACAAAGTCACCCATGTTAGAGTATATTGACTAAGGAGTCAAGTGAGAACACTTGATCATAAGTCATACTCATCGTTTAAGCTCAAAAAGGGGTTACCTTTTTTCGTTTAAGCATTTAATGTATTCACATCTTGTTGAGTTGCTTTGACCTATGACTTGAGGTAAAGCTTCTCTGAGATGGAATGCCATACCTTGGGTGGTGGTGTTGATCTTGATCATGTAGTTGAACTTGCATGGTGTGCTCAAGGTTGATGTAGCGCATGAATGGTTGGGAGCACCGCTTGGAGTTGAGTTCATCTACCTACATGGGTTAGTCTTGCAAGGAAGAGCACTTGTGTATCCAAAATGACAATCATGAAATTTGATATATAGAATTTGTCAAAGGATATGTTGAGGGGTTTCATGCTTCCTTGTCTTCAACCACCATTGTGTAGAGACTTGGTGATGTAGAGATTGCTCAAGATGTGAGTGAGTTGCAATCTCATGGATTTAGATTCATCCAAGTACCTAAAAGGGTTAGATAGCATGCAAGGGTGCAAGAATATCCAAGACATATGATCATCATCATAAGAGAAGTATCAAGGATTAGTCATAGGCTCATGCCTTGCATGTATCCAGATGGAGTTCCTACTCCAAGTTTGAAGCATGCTGTTCAATTCTCCTCTCAAATGGCAAAAGACTTTCTCATCAAGCGGTTTGGTGAATATATCCGCCAATTGCTTATCGGTACGGACATGTTTAAGATCAATGTCCCCTTTAGCAACATGATCTCGAATGAAATGATGACGAACTTCAATATGCTTAGTTCGAGAATGTTGCATGGGATTGTGAGCAATCTTAATAGCACTCTCATTGTCACAAAGCAATGGAACATGTTTCACATTGATCCCATAATCTTTAAGAGTTTGGGCCATCCAAAGTAATTAAGCACAACATGAACCGGCGGCAATGTATTCCACTTCGGCAGTGGATAAGGATACCGAGTTTTGTTTCTTGGAGGACCAAGATACAAGAGATCTACCAAGAAATTGACAAGTACCTGAAGTGGACTTCCTATCTACCTTGTCTCCGACATAGTCCAAATCGGAATAGCCAACAAGATTAAAAGAGGACCTCTTAGGATACCAAATGCCAAAATTTGGTGTATGTATTAAGTATCTCACTATCCTTTTCACAACCTTAAGATGACATTCTTTGGGGGCCGCTTGATATCGTGCACACATGCACACACTTAGTATAATATCGGGACGGGAGGCACATAGATATAGTAACGAACCAATCATAGAGCGATAAACCTTTTGGTCAACCGGTGTGCCATCCTTGGTCAAATCCAGATGTCCACTAGTTGGCATAGGAGTTTTCATACCTTTGCTTTCTTGCATGTTGAACTTCTTGAATAAGTCCTTGGTGTACTTTGTTTGAGAAACAAAGGTGCCTTCCTTAGTTTGCTTGATTTGCAAACCAAGAAAGAACTTGAGTTCACTCATCATAGACATCTCAAACTTCTTCGACAATAGCTTCCCAAACGTTTCACTAAAATGAGGGTTAGTCGAACCAAATATGATATCATCAACATAAATTTGGCATACAAATAATTCACCATTAACCCTTTTAGTGAAAAGAGTAGAATCTATCTTTCCAATCTCAAAGCCTTTCTCAATAAGGAACTTGGTCAAGCATTTATACCACGCTCTAGGAGCTTGTTTAAGACCATAAAGAGCTTTGTGATGTTTGTAAACGTGATCGTGTTTCTTAGGATTGAGAAAGCGGGGAGGTTGTTTAACATAAACTTCCTCCTCAATTTCACCATTTAGAAAAGCACTTTTAATGTCCATTTGGTATAAAGTGATATCATGGTGATTAGCATAGGTAAGTAGGATGCGGATGGACTCAAGTCTAGCAACAGGGGCATATGTCTCACCATAGTCCATACCTTCGACTTGAGTGTAGCCTTGGGAGACGAGATGAGCTTTGTTGCGGATGAATTGACCATCTTCGTCTTGCTTGTTGTGAAACACCCATTTGGTACCAATGATGTTGTGGTTGTTGTCGGGCTTCTCGACCAATGTCCACACTTGATTTCTCTCAAAGTTGTGTAGCTCTTCATGCATGGCATTTATCCAATCCGGATCTTCCAATGCTTCTTCAACCTTCATAGGTTCAATGCTAGAGATGAATGAATAATGTTCACAAAATTTAGCCAAACAAGTTTTAGAGCGAGTGATTCTCCCAGTTTGAATATCATTGAAGATTTGTTCGATGGGATGGTCTCTTGAGACTCTTGCTCGAACTCGTGAAAGCTTTTGCTTTGGTCGGGGTGGAGCATCTTCTTCAGCATGTCGTTCTTCTTCTTGGCCTTCTTCATTATTGGCGTTGTTGTTCTCTTGTCTTGGTGGAGAAGGAGGTTGATGAGGTTCATCTTGGTGTACTTCCTCGTTTTCTTCATCTTGATGTGTCCCACTTATGGATGCTTCCGTATCAACTCTTGGTTCACCTTGTCATGAGGTAGAAGCTTCCACTTGGATGGATGAGGTACTCTCCTTTACCTCCCTTGGAGGAATCTTGCCAATAGACAAGTCTTGGATTGCTTCCGAAGGATCCTTATCTCCTACATCAATTGGCAATTGCTCTACTTGCAAGCCGTTAGATTCATCAAACTTCACATCTACCATCTCTTCAACCTTTCGGGTGAAATTGTTGTAGACACGGTAAGTGTGAGAGTTTGAGCCATAACCAAGTAGGAAACCTTCATGAGATTTAGGAGCAAATTTAGAACGACGATGCTTATCAAGAATGTAGCACTTTGAGCTGAATACTCGAAAGTATCCAACTTGGGGTTTGTTACCAATAAGAAGCTCGTATGCCGTCTTGCCATGTAGCTTGTGAAGATACAAGCGATTTGTTGCATGACAAGCTGTCTCAAACACTTCCACCCAAAAGTGTTTTGGAGTCTTGTACTCATCAATCATCATTCTCGCCATCTCAATAAGAGTTCAGCTCTTCCTCTCAACAACTCCATTTTGTTGAGGTGTGCACGTAGTCGAGAACTCGTGTGAAATCCCTTCTTCATCAAGAAAGGCGTCCACATTTGCGTTCTTGAACTCCGTTCCATTGTCACTGCGAACCTTCTTGATCTTCACTTCAAATTGATTTTGGACCTTCCTAGCGATGTTCTTGAAGATCTTTTGGACCTGCGTTTTATCATCAAGAAAGAACACCCACGTAAATCTTAAAAAATCATCAACTATGACTAGAACAAATGAGTTACCACCGAGACTCTTGTAGGCATTGGGACCAAAGAGATCCATATGAAGTAGCTCGAGCGATCTTCTTATGGTCATAATGTTCTTCACGGGGTGACTTCCTCCAACTTGTTTTCCTGCTTGACAAGCACTACAAAGTCTATCCTTGTCAAATATAACATCTTTAACTCCAAGGATATGATCACCTTTAATAAGCTTATCAAGATTCCGCATGCCCAGATGACCTAACCTTCTATGCTACAACCAACCTTCGAGGATTCAGCAATTAGGCAAGTTCTAGGTTGAGCCTTTTTAGTGAAATCAACAATGTAAAGATCACCTCTATATGTACTGGTAAAGACCATTTTATGATTATCTTTACGAAACACTTGGCAATCTACTTCAGTAAATAGGACATTGAAACCAAAGTCAGCAAGTCTAGATACGAAAAGTAAGTTGTAGCCAAGAGATTCAACGAGCATAACATTTTGTATGGAGTTATCATGTGAGATGGCCACCTTACCAAGGCCAACCACCTTACCCTTTGAGTTATCACCAAAAGTGACATACTTTCGAGGGCCGTCGTTTTCAGCAAGCTCACGAAACATATCTTTGTCTCCGGTGATTCGTCTCCAACGTATCTATAATTTTTGATTGCTCCATGCTATATTATCTACTATTTTGGACATTATTGGGATTTATTATCCACTTTTATATTATTTTTGGGACTAACCTATTAACCGGAGGCCCAGCCCAGAATTGCTGTTTTTTGCCTGTTTTAGGGTTTCGAAGAAAAGGAATATCAAACGGAGTCCAAACGGAATGAAACCTTCAGGAACGTGATATTCTCATCGAATACAACTCAGGAGACTTGGAACCTATGTCAAGCCACGTAACAGGAGGCCACGAGGTAGGGGGGCGTGCCTACCCCCCAGGCGCGTCCTCCACCCTCGTGGGCCCCCTGTTGCTCCACTGACGTACTTCTTCCTCCTATATATACCCACGTACCCCCAAACGATCAGATACAGAGCCAAAACCCTAATTCCACCGCCGTAACTTTCTGTACCCATGAGATCCCATCTTGGGGCATGTTCTGGAGCTCCGTCGGAGGGGGCATCGATCACGGAGGGCTTCTACATCAACACCATAGCCCCTCCGATGTAGTGTGAGTAGTTTACCTCAGTCTTACGAGTCCATAGTTAGTAGCTAGATGGCTTCTTCTCTCTTTTTGGATCTCAATACAATGTTCTCCCCCTCTCTTGTGGAGATCTATTCGATGTAATCTTCTTTTTGCGGTGTGTTTGTTGAGACCAATGAATTGTGGGTTTATGATCAAGTCTATCTGTGAATAATATTTGATCTTCTATGAATTCTTTTATGTATGATTGGTTATCTTTGCAAGTCTCTTCGAATTATCAGTTTGGTTTGGCCTACTAGATTGATCTTTCTTGCAACGGGAGAAGTGCTTAGCTTTGGGTTCAATCTTGTGGTGTCCTTTCCCGATGACAGTAAGGGCAGCAAGGCACGTATTGTATTGTTGCCATCGAGGATAACAAGATGGGGTTTTCTTCATATTGCATGAGTCTATCCCTCTACATCATGTCATCTTGCTTAAGGCATTACTCTGTTTTTAACTTAATACTCTAGATGCATGCTGGATAGCGGTCGATGAGTGGAGTAATAGTAGTGGATGCAGGCATGAGTCGGTCTAATTGTCTCGGACGTGATGCCTATATACATGATCATACCTAGATATTCTCATAACTATGCTCAATTCTGTCAATTGCTCAACAGTAATTTGTTCACCCACCGTAGAATACTTATGCTCTCGAGAGAAGCCACTAGTGAAACCTATGGCCCCCGGGTCTATCTTTATCATATCAATCTCCTACTACTTAGTTATTTACTTTGCCATTTACTTTGCCTTTATTTTACTTTGCATCTTTATCATAAAAATACAAAAAATATTATCTTATCATATCTATCAGATCTCAGTGTCGTAAGTGGCCCTATAGGGATTGACAACCCCTATTTGCGTTGGTTGCGAGGATTTATTTGTTTTGTACAGGTGCGAGGGACTCGCGCGTAGCCTCCTACTGGATTGATATCTTGGTTCTCAAAAACTGAGGGAAATACTTACGCTACTTTTTGCATCATCCCTTCCTCTTCGGGGAAAACCAACACAGTGCTAAAAGCGGCAGCAAGAAGGATTTCTGGCGGCGTTACCGGGGAGGTCTACACAAAAGTCAATATACCAACACTAGTAGAAAACATGGCTTTGGTCCAGGCCGGGTCAGCCCATTAGTCCCGGTTCAGTCCAAAACCGGGACCAATGGGGACATTGGTCCCGGTTCGTGAGCCCAGGGGGCCGGCCGGGCCATGTGGGCCATTGGTCCCGGTTGGTGGGATGAACCAGGACCAATGGGCCTCGCTCCTGGCCCACCACCATTGGTCCCGGTTGGTGGCTTGAACCGGGACCAAAGGCTCCCCTTTAGTCCCGGTTCATGCCACCAACCGGGACCAATGAAGTGCCTATATATACCCCCTCGCGTGAGAGCAGAGCACACTGCTCTGTTTTTTCTGGCCAAGGGGAGAGGGCTTGGTGGTGCTCTAGCTCACCTCCTATGCACACAAGGTGTTCGATGGAATTCCTGAGCCACACTACTTAAGCTTTCTCCTCTCCAAGCTCGACCTCCAATCTCCATTTTCCACAATATTTGTCTAGGTTTAGCGGTCCGTCACGCCCCGTCCCCATCTTCACCGCCGTCGATCACCCGCACCGAGCTCATCGCCGACACCACCGTGGTGAGCCTCTTGTTCTTATCTTCTATCTGAAAGGAAAAATATTCTTACTTATATGTTTACATAGATACTTGTATTATTTTCTTACTTTTATTATTGCATCTTATATAGTGCGATGGTTTTGGTATCCGCCCCCGTCGGCCCTCGTCCTGTCTATGATTCGGATGTGGTATATATATTATCTTTATAACTATTGGTTCATTTATTGTTTATGAAAATTATGCCGACCAACGTGACATAGATTTTATTTATGTAGGATGTATGTGAATTGGAAATGCCAACCGACCCTATTGTCGAGAGGTTAAATTTAGTTGAAGAAGAAAACAATTTGTTGAAGGAAAAAAATAAAAAAATTGAGGAGGAGAAGATGATATTGGAGTTGCATGTTGCGGATGCCGTCGATGATCACAAGATCAAGATGGATGCAATGCGCTTGAAGATTAGAAAGATTAGAAAATATGCCATTCATACCGAGGCTTGGTATCATTATGCCGTTGGATCAATTGTTACCTTGGTTGCGATTATGATCGCATTTGTTTTCGCATTGAAATGTTTTACATAGTTTCAATGTATGGTTTAATTAATTAGATGCTCTGGAGAGCTATATGTTGTTAGATGAGAACTATGTATGCACTTTGGTTTTAATGTGATGATGAACTTCTATTAATTTGGACACTTAATTATATATAATGCACGCAGATGAACCGACAATGGATGTACGGTGACAGACACACCTGCGAGTACATTAAGGGCGTGCATGAGTTTCTCGATGCGGCTGAGGCAAACAAGCAGAATGGTTTTATGTGTTGTCCATGCACTGAATGTGGGAATATGAGGTCTTACTCTAATCGGAAAATCCTTCACTCCCACCTGCTTTACAAGGGTTTCATGCCACACTATAATGTTTGGACGAGGCACGGAGAAATAGGGGTTATGATGGAAGACGGCGAAGAAGAAGTGTGCGATGACAACTATGTGCCCCCTGAATATGGTGATGCTGCAACGAGGGGAGCTGGTGAAGATCAAGAGGAACCAGACGATGTGCCTAATGATGCTGCAACGGGTGAAGCTGCTGAAGATCAAGAGGAACCAGACGATGTGCCCGATGATGATGATCTCCGTCGGGTCATTGTCGATGCAAGGACGCAATGCGAAAGTCAAAAGGAGAAGCTGAAGTTCGATCGCATGTTAGAGGATCACAAAAAAGGGTTGTACCCCAATTGCGAAGATGGCAACACAAAGCTCGGTACCGTACTGGAATTGCTGCAGCGGAAGGCAGAGAATGCTGTGGATGACAAAGGATTTGAGAAGCTACTGAAAATATTGAAGAAGAAGCTTCCAAAGGATAACGAATTGCCCGACAGTACATACGCAGCAAAGAAGGTCGTATGCCCTCTAGGATTGGAGGTGGAGAAGATACATGCATGCCCTAATGACTGCATCCTCTACTGCGGTGCATACATGGATCTGAACGCATGCCCGATATGTGGTGCATTGCGGTATAAGATCAGACGAGATGACCCTGGTGATGTTGACGGCGAGCCCCCTAGGAAGAGGGTTCCTGTGAAGGTGATGTGGTATGCTCCTATAATACCACGGTTGAAACATCTGTTTAGAAACGAAGAGCATGCCAAGTTGATGCGATGGCACAGTGAGAACCGAAAGAAAGATGGGAAGTTGAGAGCACCCGCTGATGGGTCGCAGTGGAGAAAAATTGAGAGAAAGTACTGGGATGAGTTTGCAAAGGACCCAAGGAATGTATGGTTTGCTTTAAGCACGGATGGCATTAATCCTTTCGGGGAGCAGAGCAGCAATCACAACACCTGGCCCGTGACTCTATCAATGTATAACCTTCCTCCTTGGATGTGCATGAAGCAGAAGTTCATTATGATGCCAGTTCTCATCCAAGGCCCTAAGCAACCCGGCAACGACATTGATGTGTACCTAAGGCCATTAGTTGAAGAACTTTTACAGCTGTGGAATGGAAACAGTGTACGTACGTGGGATGAGCACAAACAGGAGGAATTTAACCTTAAGGCTTTGCTGTTCGTGACCATCAACGATTGGCCCGCTCTCAGTAACCTTTCAGGACAGACAAACAAAGGATACCACGCATGTATGCACTGTTTAGATGACACTGAAAGTATATACCTGGACAAATGCAGGAAGAATGTGTACCCGGGCCATCGTCGATTTCTTCCGACCAACCATCAATGTCGAAAGAAAGGCAAGCATTTCAAAGGCGAGGCAGATCACCGGAAGAAGCCCGCCATGCGTACCGGTGATCACGTACTTGCTATGGTCAATGATTTACACTATGTAATCTTTGGAAAGGGTCCCGGTGGACTAGCTGTTCCGAATGACGCTGAGGGACATGCACCCATGTGGAAGAAGAAATCTATATTTTGGGACCTACCCTACTGGAAAGACCTAGAGGTCCGCTCTTCAATCGACGTGATGCACGTGACGAAGAACCTTTGCGTGAACCTGCTAGGCTTCTTGGGCATGTATGGGAAGAAAAAAGATACACCTGAGGCACGGGAGGACCTGCAACGTTTGCACGAAAAATACGGCATGCCTCTGAAGCAGTATAAAGGTCCTGCTAGCTACGCTCTTACGAAAGAAGAGAAAGAAATCTTCTTTGAATGCCTGCTCAGTATGAAGGTCACGACTGGCTTCTCGTCGAATATAAAGGGAATAATAAATATGCCAGAGAAAAAGTTTCAGAACCTAAAGTCTCGTGACTGCCACGTGATTATGACGCAACTGCTTCCGGTTGCATTGAGGGGTCTACTGGAAAACGTCCGATTAGCCATTGTGAAGCTATGTGCATTCCTCAATGCAATCTCTCAGAAGGTGATCGATCTAGAAATCGTACCAAGGCTAAGGAGTGATGTGGCACAATGTCTTGTCAGTTTCGAGCTAGTGTTCCCACCATCCTTCTTCAATATCATGACACACGTCCAAGTTCATCAGTCGACAAGATTGTCATCCTGGGGCCCGTATTTCTACACAATATGTTCCCCTTTGAGAGGTTCATGGGAGTCCTAAAGAAATATGTCCGTAACCGCGCTAGGCCAGAAGGAAGCATCTCCATGGGCCATCAAACAGAGGATGTTATCGGGTTTTGTGTTGACTTCATTGCTGGCCTTAAGAAGACAGGTCTCCCTAAATCGCGGTATGAGGGGAGACTGACTGGAAAAGGCACTCTTGGAAGAGACTCAATAATATGCAGGGACGGATATTCTTGGTCTCAAGCACACTACACAGTTCTACAGAACTCTACCTTGGTGACCCCGTATGTCGATGAACACAAGAACAGTCTGCGCTCCAAACACCCAGAGCAGTGCGACGACTGGATTACATGTGAACACATCAGGACTTTCAGCAGTTGGTTGGAAACACGTCTTAGAGGTGACAACACTGTTTGTGATGAGCTGTACTTGTTGTCCAGGGGACCATCTTTGACTGTATTGACTTACAAAGGATACGAGATAAATGGGAATACATTTTACACGATCGCCCAAGATCAAAAGAGCACCAACCAAAACAGCGGTGTCCGCTTTGATGCAGCAACCGAGAGCGGAAAGGACACATATTATGGTTACATAGTGGACATATGGGAACTTGACTACGGACCTAATTTTAAGGTCCCTTTGTTTAAGTGCAAATGGGTCAATCTGTCAGGCGGCGGGGTACAGGTAGACCCACAGTACGGAATGACAACAGTGAATCTGAAAAATCTTGGGTACACTGACGAACCGTTCGTCCTAGCCAATGATGTGGCACAGGTTATCTATGTGAAGGACATGTCTACCAAACCGAGAAAAAGAAAAGATAAGGAAGCGAATACATCATACGATGAGCCAAAGCGCCACATAGTTCTTTCAGGAAAAAGGGACATCCTAGGAGTGGACGGCAAGACAGACAAGTCTGAAGATTATGAAAAGTTTCATGAAATTCCTCCCTTCAATGTCAAGGCTGACCCAAGCATCCTGATAAACAATGAAGATTATCCATGGTTACGGCGCAATAAGCAAATGACACAAGCAAAGAAAAAGTGAAGACTTTCTCCCGCAACTATTATGATGATACCATGCGAACTTTGTAACACACGAACATGCTACCATTGTCCGTTTTGTACATGCACATGCTATGTGGGTGAAATTATGATACCATGCCAACTTTCAACTTTTTCAGAGTTCATTTGAAATGCTTTAATGTCTTATGGTTCGGCCCTCGTAATACCATGACCATTAGTCCCTGGCCCATGCCAACTTTCAACTTTCTAAAACTAATGGCACTAATAGAAAGTTTATAATTTTGCTCCTCGCCCCTGGCCCATGACCATTAGTCCCGGTTTGTGCTACGGGCAGAGTTTAGTCCCACCTCGCCAACCGAAGGGGGCTCACACCGGTTTATAAGCCCTTCCCTCTCTGCCTTGTTGAGCTCCTCTCAAAGTGAAAATAGATGCCCTAATAGAGAAAAGTTTAACCTAAATTCATAATGAATTTCTTTGAAATTCAAAGAAATTTACTATGAATTTAGGTTGAATTTTCTCTATAAGCGCATCTATTCTCATTTTTTCAGTAAGTTAATCACAAACTTGTGATTCACACAAATTTCAAAGAATTCAAATTTTAACTATTCAAATTTGAAAACTAATGGCACTAACAGAAAGTTTATAATTTTTCTAAAACTAATGGCACTAACAGAAAGTTTATAATTTTGCTAACCTAAAAGCAAACAGAATTAAAAATTAAAGCAAAAAACAAAAGAAAATAAATAATGCAAAAA
>NC_041392.1:145967896-145968534 GCF_002162155.2 Triticum dicoccoides
AAACTATTTTTATAGTAAAGTTAATCACAAAATAAAATAAATAAAGCAACAAAGAAAACAAAAAAAAAAGTGTTTTCAAATTTGAAAACTAATGGCACTAACAGAAAGTTTATAATTTTTCTAAAACTAAAAGCAAAAAGAATAAAAAATAAAGCAAAAAAAAAGAAAATAAATAATGCAGAAAACAAAACAAAAAAAACTGGAAAAAATAGCAACAATAAGTATTTTGTTGTAAGTAGAAACTATGGCATTAACAAAAAGCATAAAGAATTAAAAAATAAAGCAACAAGAAAAAAAGCAAAAAAGTTTATAATTTTTCTAAAACTAAAAGCATAAAGAATTAAAAAATAAAGCAAAAAACAGAAGTAAATAAATAAAGCAACAAAAAAAATGCCACCTACTGGGCCCCCACGGCCTGAATACGACTAGAAACCCATCCAAGGGCCAGGATTCAGGCCCGTAGGAGGCCCAATAGGCCCACAGGCATAGCAGTGACAATTAGGCCCGTAAGCCTGCAATGGAGAGGAGCTCGAGAGGGGTGGGGCAGTGGGGCTTATAAACCACCCCGCACAAGGCCTTTGGTCCCGGTTGGTGGCACCAACCAGGACTAAAGGGGGCCATTGGTCACGGTTCGTGGC
>NC_041392.1:145969711-145988495 GCF_002162155.2 Triticum dicoccoides
CAAGGGTGGTCGAACATGAGATGAAGAAGAGGATAAAAAAGAAAAGGAAGAAAAAAAGAGGAGAAGAAAGAATAGAGGAGTACTCTTTTTTTATCGAGAACGAGGGTCATCGAGGGTCGCCGAGCGGTAGAGAAAACCCTAAATAGCAAGTATCGTCGGTGTGAGATACATGTGGCCGTCGGTGTCGGACAGTACATCCACGTCCCATAAGTGACGCGGGCTTCGACGCCCACGTCACTTGTGGGACGTGGATGTAGTGTCCGACACCGACTGCCACATGTATCTCACACCCACGATACTTGCTATTTGGGGTTTCCTCTACCGTTTAGCGACCCTCGACGACCCTCGTTTCCGATAAAAAAAGAGGAAGAAGAAGAAAAAAAGAGGAGAAGAAAGATTTCTTCTTCTCTTTTTTTTCTTCTTCTTCCTCTTCTTCTCTTTTTTTTCTTCTTCTTCCTCTTTATTTTATCGGGAATGAGGGTCGTCAAGGGTCAGGGTTGCCGAGCGGTAGAGGAAACCCTAAATAGCAAGTATCGTCGGTGTGAGATACATGTGGCCGTCGGTGTCGGACACTACATCCACGTCGGACACTACATCCACGTCCCACAAGTGATGCGGGCTTCGACACCCACGTCACTTGTGGGATGTGGATGTAGTGTCCGACACTGACGGCCACATGTATCTCGCACCCACGATACTTGCTATTTAGGGTTTCCTCTACCGCTCGGTGACCCTCGACGACCCTCGTTCCCGATAAAAAAAGAGGAAGAAGAAGAAAAAAAGAGGAGACGAAAGAATAGAGGAGTTACTCCTCCATTCTTTATTCTCCTCTTTTTTTCTTCTTCCTCTTCTTTTTTTATCCTTGAAGCGTTGTCCAGGCCACCCCAAACCCTAGAGAAGCAGCGTCGAGGCCACCCCTAACCCTAGAGAAGCAGCGTCGAGGCCACCCCAAACCCTAGAGTAGCAGCATCGAGGCCACTAATTAATATTAGTTCTACGTTTGCCACTAATATATCCATCTGTCATGTTTGAATAATAATTGCCATGTTGTCAATATTTGCAGAAACTATGGACACCGCCCGAGACGAAGTACAAGAAGAGTTGTTGGGGGACATAATCGCACGAGGAAGTGATGCCATCTGCTCGTTGTTTCTCAACGACACCGATGGTCTGGAAGCAGCTGGCTATGATTATGATGGCTCCGGTGACCTAATGCCGGTGCAAGAAGGAGACCATGAGGACGGCTCCGGTGACTCAATGCCGGTGCAAGAAGGAGACCGTGATGATGTCTCCGGTGACCGAATCGAGTCCAGCCATGTATATATATTAGTTAAGCTTCTGCTGACTAGCTAATTGATGCATTCATTGTTTTGGTATGTACACATATTAATTAAGTCTTTGTTCTTTTTTCTAGCCCTCCGGATCAAGCACAACTTTAGTAAAGAGACGAGGCCCGAAGAAAAAGTTGAGCTCGGGTGAAAAGTTTGAGATCATAGCAATCGCGCCCGACGGCCAACCGATTGAACCCCTCCGGACAAAGAGCGCATTTTTTGCTCAGTGCGGGGTTTTGGTTAGGGACAAGATCCCGATCAGCATCCAGCAATGGTTAAAGCCAGCTACAGAAGACCCTGAGGTGTCTTATGTCAATGATATGCAGAAAAATGATCTTTGGACTGAGCTGAAGTCAAATTTCACCCTACCGCCAGAGGATGATCCAGAGAAGCCAGTTAAAGAGCAATTAATCAAGTCTTTTGCTCTTAAGAGGATGGTAGAACTATTCAGGAGGTGGAAGAAAGAGCTGAATAAGTTTGTCGAAAATAATGAGACACCAGAATTCAAGGGCAGATATGAGAAGATCAGAGATCACTGGCCCGCATTTGTGGCCCACAAGACATCGGAAAAGAGTAAGAAGATGTCGGCAACAAACAAGCAAAATGCTGCGAAGAAGCATCACCATCGCACAGGGTCAGGTGGCTACCTCGTAGCCCGGCCTAAGTGGGCCAAGACTGAGAATGATCTGGTTGATAAAGGGATCGAACCGGAGACAATTAACTGGCCAGACCGTTGCCGGACTTGGTTCTTCGGGGCTGGCAGAATCTTGGACCCTATAACAGGGAAGTGCATTTGGACGAACGATCAAATGGACATACCAGTCAGGAAGCTTCAGCAGTATATAAAGCAGCGCAACAAGGGACGTTCTTTCCAGACAGAGAGAACGACGAGCTCACAATGGCCCTCGGGAATCCTGAGCACCCTGGACGGACACGAGGCACGCCAGGCTCCATTCCATGGAAGGTTGGGTTTCCAGACGCAGGCGGTTACAAATCCCAGGAGAGGAGGAACAAATTGCAGCAGACCCAAATGCAGGCGCTGCAAGCAAGGGTACAAGCGATAGAGGAACGAGAAGCAAATCGCAGCAAACGTACTGCCGAAGCTTCCCCCGAAGCTACCCCGCCATCTCAGCTGAGAAGCAGCGTGGCTTCCACCGAGCTGCTTTAGCCGGAGCATGCCTTGACGGCTCCTGCCAGCTATCCCGTGGATGCTATCACGGAGTCTCAAAATTGCCACCTTATGATGCAATGGATGAATTTGAAGGTCAAGGCGGCTGTTGGCTCTGTTTGTCCTACTGAACCCGGCGCAACTTTTCACTGCCGGCCAATTCCAGAAGGATATGCTAGGGTGATGGTGGATGAAATAACGGAGGGATTTGAGGACCTCCAGCTTGACCACCCTACCGGTGAAGGGGAGACTAGGCTGGAGTCTGCTCTGAAGACTCCATGCCTATGGAGGAAGGAGCTCATCAACCTTCCGAACTGGACGCCTCCGCCTCCTCCTCCTCCTCCGGCAAGTCAGGGCACTCCGCCTCCTCCACCGCCTCCTTCTCCGATGAGTCAGGGCACTCCGCCTCCTCCACCGCCTCCTCCTCCGGCGAGTGACGATCAGGGCACTCGACCGGCTCCTTCTCTGGCGCGTGGTGTCACTCCGCCTCCTTCTCCGCCTGCGGCGACGCGCCCGAGCAGCCAGCCTCCTCCTTCTCCGCCTCGTCAGCAAGGGCGGAAGAGACCTGCCGCCGCTCCGGCTGCTCCGGCATGTCGTAGTCCTTCTCCTCCGCCTCGTAAGCAAGTAAAGAAGACAACCGCTCCATCTGCTCTGCCGGTGTCTAGCAGTACAACCAGAGGCGGGAGGAAATACAGATTTGGTCCTTCTCTGAAGACTCCAGAGAAGTTACCATACGAGAGGACCCCAGAGGAGAACGCCGAGATTGCACGAGAAGAAGTGAGGAACTACTTTGAAGGGGTGAAAGCAAAGAAACATCCACCTCCAGAGGAGAAGGTAGATCCGGTGAAAGCGAAGCGCACTCTGGCTGCCCTGACAAAACCACCCAAGTCTCCGCCGAAAGGAAACTATGAGCGCATTATTGGAAAGGAATTTGCCGAAGCGGAGCGGTCGGGAAGTACTGTCAGTGATCAAAGGCTGAAAGGACGACGAGCTGGGAAACAAATTGCCCAGCTCGGCGAACAAGCGAAGCAATCATGCCCCCCGCTCAAGGTGCCTAGCGACAACGTCGCTAATGATCCGAGGATGGTGCCCGGTTATAGCAATCTTGGCGATTACCTGCCCGACGATGTACATTACGATTTCATGGAGGTGCAGATACAAAGATACGAGTACGGGAAGCCTCTCGTCAAAGATGAAAGATCTCTATCAACGATGATGCGGAGATTGCATGATTGGTACTTGAAAATCTGCAGAGACTCTAGGGGGAGGAGTACTTTGTATGTGAAAGTTAAAAAGGAGCATGACCTCGTTGGAATTGAACTGTTGCCTGTTCCATTTGAGGAGTTCTTTCAATTTTTCAATCAATTGGCCCTTGATAAAACAACGGTCGCCTGCTACTGTCTGTAAGTAGTACTACTTCTGTCATTAAGTCTCTCTATATAGCTCAGCTCTTTCATTGCATGTATTTATAATCATCCTCAATATATTATGCAGATTGAAGATCGCCGAATTGAAGAAGACAAGTCGGTGATATTGGGTTCATTAACACATATCTCATAGATGCAACTCAGGTTAAATTTCATGCCGCAGATACCGAGGCAAACTTGCTATGATCATTGGTAATAAATGAAAACAAAGATATAATACTCTTTCCTTACAACTTGAAGTGAGTGTTACTGTCTTGTGCGTATTCGGTTTCCCTTATATATTAGTCAAGGTTATAGTAATGTAATTGATGAGTTATGCATGCGTGTGCAGTTACCACTATATTCTCCTAGAGATTAAACTTGAGCAGGGACTAGTAACCGTCTTAGACTCAAGACGAAAAGATCCCCAGGACTATGCAGACATGACTCAAATGCTCGAGAAGTAAGTTAAATCGATCATTATCCACCATATCAGCAACTTTGTTCATTTCCTGATATATCAAGTAATTGTTTTCTTTGTCTGGCAGGGTTTGGAAAAAATTCTCCAAAAAAGCTCCAGGACTCCCGAAGAAGCTGCAATTTAGACACCCGAAAGTAAGTACTATAGTAGCATGTTCCGCACATCTCCTATTGATTCAAGTGCTAGTTTCATCAATACCATTTGGCATTCTTGCTTATCAGTTTGATTGACCTCTATTTCTTGTAAAGTGGTTGTGGCAGGAACAAGGGAATGATTTCTGTGGATACTACGTTTGCAAGTCCATCCGCCACACGACCTGTGAGCGGGGCTACACTGACGAACAATATGAAGTATGTAAATAACAACATTCACAATTTTATTTTATTACCATCATTTGTGTTGAGTTTCATTCATTCATATATATATGTATTGACCCCCTTCTTAAAATTAGATGTTTCAGAAGCGGGATGAACTCCTAGCACCAGCTCGCATGCGAGCAATTCAAGAGGAATTGGCGGCATTCTTTCTTGACCACGTGATCGCTGAAGACGGAGAATACTATGTGGACCATGAGTCCGTATGATTATATTTGTAAGAGATAATTATTGTATATATGTAGCCGGTAGTGTCGGATAGATATACGAGAACTTGTTGTTCGACCAATCTCTCGGAGAAGGAGAGGTGGTCGATATCACTTCTCTCTGTATGCATATATGTTCACGACGATCTTCTGTTTCCTTCGTTTGCTTACTAGCTAGCTAGCGTGTCTAGTCCTCTCTATACGTATGTATAGTACGTAGCGTCGACCAAGCACGGACATAAGAGAGGACACTTCTCTCTATTAATTATAGCTAGCTAACACAATATATGAAACACCTAAATTAACCCCCCAAACCCCCCAAACCCCCCCCCTTTAAAAAAAAACAAAAACCCCAGCCATAGAAATGCTGACGCGTGGATGCCTATTGGTCCCGGTTGGTGCCAGCAACCGGGACCAAAGGGTCTCCTGCCTGGGCTCCACGCACAGGCCATGTGGAGGCCCATCTGTCCCGGTTCTAGATTGAACCGGGACTAAAGGGACAGGGCATTAGTACCGACCCTTTAGTCCCGGTTCAGGAACCGGGACAAAAGGCCCTTACGAACCGGGACAACAGGCCCTTTTTCTACCAGTGCAAGTACCCATCACATACCCTTATCTCCCGCATTACATTATTTGCCATTTGCCTCTCGTTTTCCTCTCCCCCACTTCACCCTTGCCGTTTTATTTGCCCTCTCTCTCTATCCTCCCTCTATTTGCCTCTTTTTTCCCGCTTGCTTTTTCTTTGCTTGTGTGTTAGTTGCTTGCTTGTCACGATGGCTCAAGATAATACTAAATTGTGTGACTTCACCAATACCAACAACAATGATTTTATTAGCATTCCGATTGCTCCTCTTACCGATGCTGAATCTTGTGAAATTAATGCTGCTTTGCTGAATCTTGTTATGAAAGATCCGTTCTCCGGCCTTCCTAGTGAAGATGCCGCTACCCATCTAAATAGCTTCATTGATTTGCGTGACATGCAAAAGAAGAAAGATGTGGACAATGATATTGTTAAATTGAAGCTATTTCCTTTTTTGCTTAGAGATCGTGCTAAAGCTTGGTTTTCGTCTTTGCCTAAAAATAGTATTGATTCATGGAACAAGTGCAAAGATGCTTTTATCTCTAAGTATTTTCCTCCTGCTAAGATCATCTCTCATAGAAACGATATTATGAACTTTAAGCAACTTGTTCATGAACATGTTGCACAAGCTTGGGAGAGAATGAAATTAATGATACGTAATTGCCCTACTCATGGTTTAAATTTATGGATGATTATGCAATTTTTTTATGCCGGATTGAATTTGCTTCTAGAAATCTTTTAGATTCGGCCGCGGGAGGCACTTTTATGGAAATCACTTTAGGATAAGCTACTAAACTCCTAGATAATATTATGGTTAATTATTCTCAATGGCATACTGAAAGATCTACTAATAAAAAGGTGCATGCGGTAGAAGAAATTAATGTTTTGAGTGGAAAGATGGATGAACTTATGAAATTATTTGCTAATAAGAGTGTTTCTTCTGATCCTAATGATATGCCCTTGTCTACTTTGATTGAGAATAATAATGAATCTATGGATGTGAATTTTGTTGGTAGGAACAATTTTGGTAATAACGCGTATAGAGGAAATCTCAACCCTAGGCCTTATCCTAGTAATCCCTCTAATAATTATGGTAATTCCTACAACAATTCTTATGGAAATTATAATAAGATGCCCTCTGATTTTGAATCTAATATTAAAGAATTTATTACCTCGAAAAAGAATTTTAATGCTATGATTGAATAAAAATTGCTTAAGATTGATGATTTGGCTAGGAACGTTGATAGAATTGCTCTTGATGTTGATTCTTTGAAACTTAGATATATTCCACCTAAGCATGATATCAATGAGTCTCTCAAAGCCATGAGAATTTCCATTGATGAGTGCAAAGAAAGAACCGCTAGGATGCGTGCTGAGAAAGATGCCTTTATAGAAGCGTGTTCTTCTAGTTCATATGGAAATAATGATGAATATATAAAAGTTATTGATGTGTCCCCTATTAAATCTTTGTTTTGCAATATGAATCTTGATAATGATGGGGCTGAATATGATCCACCTTTACCTAGAAGGCGTTCCAAGAATTCTGAATCTTTTGATCTTGATGCTAAATTTGATAAAAGTGGGATTGAAGAAATTAAAACCCTAGATGTTGCTAAACCCACTATTATGGATTTCAAGGAATTTAACTATGAAAAATTCTCTTTGATTGATTGTATTTCCTTGTTGCAATCTGTGCTAAATTCTCCTCACGCTTATAGTCAAAATAAAGCATTTACTAAACATATCGTTGATGCCTTGATGCAATCTTATGAAGAAAAACTTGAATTGGAAGTTTCTATCCCTAGAAAACTTTATGATGAGTGGGAACCAACTATTAAAATTAAAATTAAAGATCATGAATGCTATGCTTTATGTGATTTGGGTGCTAGTGTTTCCACAATTCCAAAGACTTTGTGTGATTTGTTAGGTTTCCGTGATTTTGATGATTGCTCTCTAAACTTGCACCTTGCGGATTCCACTATTAAGAAACCTATGGTAAGAATTAATGATGTTCTTATTGTTGCAAATAGGAATTATGTGCCCGTAGATTTTATCGTTCTTGACATAGATTGCAATCCTTCATGTCCTATTATTCTTGGTAGACCTTTCCTTAGAACGATTGGTGCAATTATTGATATGAATGAAGGAAATATTAGATTCCAATTTCCATTAAGGAAAGGCATGGAACACTTTCCTAGAAAGAAAATTAAATTACCTTATGAATCTATTATGAGAGCCACTTATGAATTGCCTACCAAAGATGGCAATAGCTAGATCTATTCTTGCTTGTTATGCCTAGCTAGGGGCGTTAAACGATAGCGCTTGTTGGGAGGCACCCCAATTTTTATTTTATTCCTTGCCTTTTGCTCCTGTTTAGTAATAAATAAATTATCTAGCCTCTGTTTTTGTTGTGTTTTTTGTGTTTAATTAGTGTTTGTGCCAAGTAGAACCGTTGGGAAGACTTGGGGAAAGTCTTGTTGAACTTGCTGTAAAAAACAGAAACTTTAGCGCTCACGGGAACTGCTGTCATTTTTATTTGGAGAGTGATATTTAGTTAATTATTTTTGAAGATGATTAATAGATAAATTCCTCACGTCCAGCAATTTATTTTATAATTTTTGGGGTTCCAGATCTTGCGCTTGCTACAAATTACTACAGACTGTTCTGTTTTCGATAGATTCTGTTTTTCGTGTGTTGTTTGCTTATTTTGATGAATCTATGGCTAGTAAAATAGTTAATAAACCATAGAGAAGTTGGAATACAGTAGACATAACACCCATATAAATAAATAATTAGTTAATTACAGTAAGTTGAAGTGGTCTTTTGTTTTCTTTCGCTAACGGAGCTCACGAGATTTTCTACTTTAAGTTTTGTGTTGTGAAGTTTTCAAGTTTTGGGCAAAGATTTGATGGATTATGGAACAAGGAGTGGCAAGAGACTAAGCTTGGGGATGCCCCTGGCACCCCCAAGATAATATAAGGACACCTAAAATCCAAAGCTTGTGGATGCCCCGGAAGGCATCCCCTCTTTCGTCTACTTCTATCGGTAACTTTACTTGGAGCTATATTTTTATTCGCCACATGATATGTGTTTTGCTTGGAGCGTCTTGTATTATTTTAGTCTTTGCTTGTTAGTTTACCACAATCATCCTTTCTGTACACACCTTTTGAGAGAGCCATACATGATTTGGAATTTGTTAGAATACTCTATGTGCTTCGCTTATATCTTTTGAGTTATATAATTTTGCTCTAGTGCTTCACTTATATCTTTTAGAGCACGGTGGTGGATTTGTTTTATAGAAACTAGTGTTCTCTCATGCTTCAATTAGATTATTTTGAGAGTCTTAATAGCATGGTAATTTGCTTAAAATCCTAATATGCTTGGTATGCAAGATTAATAATAAAACTTTCTTATGAGTGTGTTGAATACTAAGAGAAGTTTGATGCTTGATGATTGTTTTGAGACATGGAGGTAATAATATCAAAGTCATGCTAGTTGAGTAGTTGTGAAATTGAGAAATACTTGTGTTGAGGTTTGCAAGTCCCGTAGCATGCACGTATGGCAAACGTTATGCAACAAATTTGAAACATGAGGTGTTATTTGATTGTCTTCCTTATGAGTGGCGGTCGGGGACGAGCGATGGTCTTTTCCTACCAATCTATTCCCCTAGGAGCATGCGCGTAGTACCGAGGTTTTTGATGACTTGTAGATTTTTTCAATAAGTATATGAGTTCTTTATTACTAATGTTGAGTCCATGGATTATATGCACTCTCACCCTTCCATCCTTGCTAGCCTCTTCGGTACCGTGCATTGCCCTTTCTCACATTGAGAGTTGGCGCAAACTTCGCCGGTGCATCCAAACCCCGTGATATGATACGCTATTTCACACATAAACCTCCTTATATCTTCCTCAAAACATCCACCATACCTACCTATTATGGCATTTCCATAGCCATTCCGAGATATATTGCCATGCAACTTCCCATCATTCCGTTCATCATGACACATTCATCATTGTCATATTGCTTAGCATGGTCATGTAGTTGACATAGTATTTTTTGGCAAAGCCACCGTTCATAATTCTTTCATACATGTCACTCTTGGTCCATTGCATATCCCGGTACACCGCCGGAGGCATTCATATAGAGTCGTCTTTGTTCTAGTATCGAGTTGTAATCATTGAGTTGTAAATAAATGGAAGTGTGATGATCATCATTTTCTAGAGCATTGTCCCAAGTGAGGAATAAAAAAAGAGAAAGGCCATAAAAAATAAAAGGCCAAAGAAAAAAATGAGAGAAAAAGAGAGCAGGGACAATGTTACTATCCTTTGCCACACTTGTGCTTCAAAGTAGCACCATAATCTTAATGATAGAGAGTCCCTTGTTTTGTCATTTTCATATACTAGCGGGAATTTTTCATTATAGAACTTGGATTGTATATTCCAACAATGGGCCTCCTCAAGTGCCCTAGGTCTTCATGAGCAAGCAAGTTGGATACACACCCACTAGTTTCTTTTGTTGAGCTTTCATACATTTATAGCTCTAGTGCATCCGTTGCATGGCAATCCCTACTCCTTGCATTAACATCAATAGGTGGGCATCTCCATAGCCCATTGATTAGCCTCGTTGATGTGAGACTTTCTCCTTTTTTGTCTTCTTCACATAAACCCCCTCATTATATTCTATTCCACCTATAGTGCTATGTCCATGGCTCGCGCTCATATATTGCGTGAAAGTTTATAGGTTTAAGATTACTAAAGTATGAAACAATTGCTTGGCTTGTCATCGGGGTTGTGCATCATTATAGCATTCTTGTGTGACGAAAATGAAACATGACTAAACCATATGATTTTGTAGGGATGAACTTTCTTTGGCCATGTTATTTTGAGAAGACATAATTGCTTAGTTAGTATGCTTGAAGTATTATCATTTTTATGTCAATATGATCTTTTGTCTTGAACCTTTCGGATATGAATATTCATACCACAGTTAAGAAGAATTACATTAAAATTATGCCAAGTAGCACTCCGCATCAAAAATTCTGTTTTTATCATTTACCTACTCGAGGACGAGCAGGAATTAAGCTTAGGGATGCTTGACACGTCTCCAACGTATCTATAATTTTTGATTGCTCCATGCTATATTATCTACTGTTTTGGACATTATTGGGCTTTATTATCCACTTTTATATTATTTTTGGGACTAACCTATTAACCGGAGGCCCAGCCCAGAACTGCTGTTTTTGCCTGTTTTAGGGTTTCGAAGAAAAGGAATATCAAATGGAGTCCAAACGGAATGAAACCTTCGGGAACGTGATTTTCTCATCGAATACAACTCAGGAGACTTGGACCCTACGTCAAGCCACATAACATGAGGCCACGTGGTAGGGGGCGCGCCTACCCCCTAGGCACGCCCTCCACCCTCGTGGGCCCCCTGTTGCTCCACCGACATACTTCTTCCTCCTATATATACCCACGTACCCCCAAACGATCAGATACAGAGCCAAAACCCTAATTCCACCGCCGTAACTTTCTGTACCCATGAGATCCCATCTTGGGGCATGTTCTGGAGCTCCGTCGGAGGGGGCATCGATCACGGAGGGCTTCTACATCAACACCATAGCCCCTCCGATGTAGTGTGAGTAGTTTACCTCAGTCTTACGAGTCCATAGTTAGTAGCTAGATGGCTTCTTCTCTCTTTTTGGATCTCAATACAATGTTCTCCCCCTCTCTTGTGGAGATCTATTCGATGTAATCTTCTTTTTGCGGTGTGTTTGTTGAGACCAATGAATTGTGGGTTTATGATCAAGTCTATCTGTGAATAATATTTGATCTTCTATGAATTCTTTTATGTATGATTGGTTATCTTTGCAAGTCTCTTCGAATTATCAGTTTGGTTTGGCCTACTAGATTGATCTTTCTTGCAACGGGAGAAGTGCTTAGCTTTGGGTTCAATCTTGTGGTGTCCTTTCCCGATGACAGTAAGGGCAGCAAGGCACGTATTGTATTGTTGCCATCGAGGATAACAAGATGGGGTTTTCTTCATATTGCATGAGTCTATCCCTCTACATCATGTCATCTTGCTTAAGGCGTTACTCTGTTTTTAACTTAATACTCTAGATGCATGCTGGATAGCGGTTGATGAGTGGAGTAATAGTAGTAGATGCAGGCAGGAGTTGGTCTACTTGTCTCGGACGTGATGCCTATATACATGATCATACCTAGATATTCTCATAACTATGCTCAATTCTGTCAATTTCTCAACAGTAATTTGTTCACCCACCGTAGAATACTTATGCTCTCGAGAGAAGCCACTAGTGAAACCTATGGCCCCCGGGTCTATCTTTATCATATCAATCTCCTAATACTTAGTTATTTACTTTGCCATTTACTTTGCCTTTATTTTACTTTGCATCTTTATCATAAAAATACCAAAAATATTATCTTATCATACCTATCAGATCTCACTGTCGTAAGTGTCCCTATAGGGATTGACAACCCCTATTTGCGTTAGTTGCAAGGATTTATTTGTTTTGTACAGGTGCGAGGGACTCGCGCGTAGCCTCCTATTGGATTGATACCTTGGTTCTCAAAAACGGAGGGAAATACTTACGCTACTTTGCTGCATCATCCCTTCCTCTTCGGGGAAAACCAACACAGTGCTAAAAGAGGTAGCATCCGGTCATATGGTCGGTACACCCACTATCTAGAACCCATTCCTTTCCTCCAGCCATGTAGTCGCGAAGATTATCCATAAGACCAAAGTGTCTCATTGCATCATCAAGATCATAGTCACTATCATCATCCTCATCATAGTATCCTTGTTCAATATCGTCATGTGGTGGAGAAATTCCTAGAGAGAGTGATTCATTAGAAGTATGACCATAACAATGTTCATATCTATGAATTCTAATGAATTCGGAAATGATATTGTTAATGATTCCAACATCTCCTTTGGCATTCGTAAGATTAGTAAGCTCAAATAAACAATCACCAAATTTGGGATCATTGGAACTCATCTTACTCAAGGCAATAGACTTATGAAGAATATCATCTAAGTTTTTCAAGGAATAGTGTGGAAATCGTTCCTCAAGGAATCTCCATATGATGTAGGCACAATCAAGAGCAGGCAAGCTAGCAAGCAAGTTTCTGGGCAAACCTCTAGTGATTAAATTGACAGTTCTAAGATTACGGATCATGTCAATAGACTCATCAAGGGTAGGATGCAAAGGATCAACATGAGGTTCACAAGGGTTAGTAATGTACTTGTTCAAATGATATTCATTGAAAATCTCAAGCATCTCATTTTCCACTCATGAAAGTACTCTCCATCAAGTATAGACACTCTATGTCTAAGACTCCCCAACGTAGACTCGTCCATCTTCCTCCAAAGGTGTTTAAACAAAAGCAATGGAGACCAATGCTCTAATACCAATTGAGAGGATCGAGAAGAGGTGTCTAGAGGGGGGTGAATAGACTCTTAGTAAGAAAAGTTGCAATTTTTAATTTCTTTAAGTTGAAGTGGAGTTTTGGCACAAGTTTAAACATTCACAATAAATATCAAGCAAGCATGATAAGAGTATATGAGCAGCGGAAAGTAAATCATGCAAGTTGCAAGAATGTAAAGGGGTGTGATTTGAGTGTGCAAACGCAATTGGAGACACGGAGATTTTTGGCGTGGTTCCGATAGTTGGTGCTACCGTACATTCACGTTGATGGAGACTTCAACCCACAAAGGGTAACGGTTGCGTGAGTCCACGGAGGGATCCACCCACGAAGGGTCCACGAAGAAGCGACCTTGTCTATCCCACCATGGCCATCGCCCACGAAGGACTTGCCTCACTATGGTAGATCTTCACAAAGTAGGCGATCTCCTTGCCCGTACAAACTCCTTGGTTCAACTCCACAATCTTGACGGAGGCTCCCAAGTGACACCTAACCAATCTAGGAGACACCACTCTCCAAAAGGTAATAGATGGTGTGTTGATTATGAACTCCTTGCTCTTGTGCTTCAAATGATAGTCTCCCCAACACTCAGCTCTCTGTCATAGGATTGGATTTAGTGGAAATAGGGTTTGAGTGGAAAGCAACTTGGGGAAGGCTAGAGATCAAGATTTATGTGGTTGGAATGGAATATCTTGACCTCAACACAAATGTAGGTGGTTCTCTCTCAGAAAATATATGTTGGAAGTGTAGGCATGTTCTGATGGATCCCTCCACGAATGAAGAGTGGGTGGAGGGGTATATATAGCCTCCACACAAAATCTAACCATTACACACAAATCACCAAACTTGGTGGGACCGAATCAGACAACTCGGTCGGACCGATTTAGTTCATAATGTGACCGTTAGACATTTCGGTGGGACCGATATGATCAACTCAGTGGGACCAATGTTCTAGGGTTAGGGTAATACCTCATCTCGGTTTGACCAATTACGCAAACTCGGTGAGACCGATTTTGGTAATAGGCAAAACAGAGAGTTGGTCAAGCAAACTCGGTGGGACCGAAATTGTTGCAACAGGTAACAGAGAGTTTGCAAGCCCATCTCGGTGAGACCGAGATCCCATCGATGAGACCGATTTGACTAGGGTTTCTGGCAGTGGCTATGTCAAGTGAACTCGGTGGCGCCGGGTAGGAAAATTTCGGCAGGGCCGAGTTTGACTTTTGGTTTGGGACATATGTGGATATGGGAAAGTGGTTGAGGGCTTTGTAGCATATCACTAAGCACTTTGAGCAAGTAAGCCATTAAGCAACACCGCATCTCCTTTTAATAGTATTGGCTTTCCTATGGACTGAATGTGATCTTGAATCACTAAAAGCAAAATGTAGAGTCTTGAGCTTTAGAGCTTGAGCCAATCTTTTGTCCTTAGCATCTTGAAAGGGTTCCATATCCTCTTGTCCACGCCACTCCATCTATTGAACTTGTCTAAAATATACTAGATGAAAACATTAGTCCAACAAGAGATATGTTGGCATTAATTACAAAACCACCTAGGGAGCACTTGTGCTTTTAATTTTGCTAAAACGGAACAATCTCTGATTGACGTGGAAGCAATTTTTTTTGAACTGAAAGGGGTTTCCCCCCGCCCCAACTTTTATTAAAGCCAAGGCAAACCACAACAACAGACTATTAACAGCGCTCGGCGGCAACCGGAGAGTAGCTGCCACAGAAAGAAACATCCAGGGTTTAAAGACTACCCTAGTACAACAGTTTTTAAGAAGTTCCAAGGGGGATACACAGCCAGGTAAACATATGTACACTACAAAAAAATACACTTCCGTGATGATACATGTTTGTCACAGTAGGTCACGTTTTCTGTCATGCATGTACATCCATGTCAATTTTATGATAGAATCTAGATAGTCATACCTATGCTGTCGTAGAAGTGTTCCATGACATTACCAAAATTATCATCACAGAAGTGTCCACTTCCATGACGATAAATCACGCGTCACAGAAGTGCTTTCGTCAAGGGTGACCGACACGTGGCATCCATCGTAACGGAACGCCGTTAAGCTATCAGGTCCGGTTTTGGATCCGATAACCCGTTAACAGCCCCGACCAATGGGGATTTTCCACGTCTAAAATCATCATTGGCTGGAGGAAACACATGTCGGCTCACCGTTGGGACATATGTCATCCACTCATTGGACCCAAAGCGCCTATGATATGTCGACACATGGCATGGCCCAATAGAGGCCCATTCCCGTGGAAAGGCCGGCCCGTTTGACTTGGTCAAAAGGTGGTGGGCCAGCCCACAGCAAGCCTGTTAATGGCATGTTCGCATATAGCCCATTTACAGCCCGCTAACCAAGGGCCCGTTTACAGCCTATCCGAATTCGGCCCAGTATCATCATTTGGGCCATCCAATATAATTCCAGCCCATTTTAACTTCCGGCCCATGTATGGCCCATGACGTCTTTCGGCCCATATGAGGCCCTTAGTAACTCTCGGCCCATTAACGACCCGTGGTAAAACTGGCCCATAATGAATAGTGTATCACTTTATACCCATTAACGGCACGTGGGGAAACTGGCCCGTAATGAACAATGTATCACTTTATACCCATTAACGACCCATTATTCCGTTGGGCCGTTTCCAGCCCATGTTATCTTTCGGCCTTCTCAGGGCGCATTTATTCTTGGGCTCATTTCCAGCATTCGTTTACTTACGGCCCGTTACTGTCATTTTCTGCTTGTGGGCCAAATTCAGCCCGTGGTTACAGTCTGCCCGTTAATACATTGGGCTGTTTTCATAGCGTCATCAAATACTGCCGATCAAATACTGCGTTATGGTTGGCCCATGAATGGACGATTTCAACTCTAGCCCATTTACGGCCATAATGTGGTCTATTATTTTCCCATGTTTGGCCAACCGATCATACAGCCTGTAGAAGGTCCATTGATGATACGGCACATAGAAGGCCCATTGTTTCTATGCCACAGAAGGCCCATTGTTTCTACGACCCTTAGAAGGCGCATTGTTTTTACGCCCGTAGGAGGCCCATGTTAACTACAGTAAATATGTAGCCCATGGTTATTGTGGCCTAGTTTAAAAAAATAGGTTATTGCGGCCACTAGCAAACCGTGGAAAAAGAACTGCACTGACTACAAGAAAACAAATAAACAAGACAATAAGGAAATAAATAAGCAAGCAACTTACGCTAGGCTATCACAACTATTACACATATTACATCCACTGGGCATCAAAGTTCGCCACCAGTGCAAATATAGGGAACAAAGCAACATATAAACGCCACAACAAAACAAGTCCAGAACTGAAACCACTTCAGAAGAGCTCAAGAAACAATATCTTTGGTACCCATAATGCTGGCAAGATGCTTAGCAAGCTTATTAACTTTCTCTTGTTTGGCGCTTAAATCCTCCAGCAATTGCTGTTGCACCAGAAAGTATGAATCTGAATTCTGCAGGGACTTCCTCAGTCCTTTGGCTTCCTATCACATAACATCTGATCGATGTCTTTCAACTTGAAGTTGAGACTCAAGAAGCCGAACTGATTCAGGCAGCGAGTTCGAAGAGCTGGTGCCAGCAGTAGTAGCCAGTAACTCGAACACTACATCAAGACAGGACTTTGGGGTTGTCTCAGTGTCTTCAATATAGTTTTTATCAGCTTTCTTGGAGACCAACATGGATGTTTCACTATCTCAAAACTTATCTGCATTACTTCCTTTACCATTGCATAATAGGGTACTCTTCTCCAATATTTTATCCGCGTCCTAAAAGAGAAACAAACAAACACATCACAGGTTTACAATGTAGTATATGAAACTCATTTTGGTAAACCAGTTCAGTAGTAAGGTGGACAAGATAACATCATGAAACAAACATATATCTATGTAGTATGGTCACTGTATGGTCTATATCATTCTAGTTTATGTTTCCAAATCAAGATAGATATAGTTCGAATCATATATATTTAAGACAAAGTAGCATAGACAAAATATAAGTGTGGGAAACTACACATCAATAACAACACTTGTAATGTGCATGGTATGAGAACATAACTGTTTATTCAATTGAAACTGAAATCAACATAGAGCAAGTTACAATAGAAAACATGTTAAAGAAATAGGTTTAAAACATACCTGTTGCGCCATTGGAGTTTCAATTGCATCCTTCAAATTTGAAGTTAGTTGGTATGAGTAAACACAGTGATGCAAGAGCAAAGTAGTATGAACCATAGCTATGGAACCTAACCTAAGAACAATTCTTCTTCTGCTTTAAGTGTTGACTTGGGGTTCGGAGTGGTGGTCCTCGTGCTTTGGGCACTGCGGTTGCCTTACTAACTGCTCGTGTTTGGGTGCTCTGTGGTGGAGATGGTGCTGTGTCAATGGGAACTGGGTTACTATCTGCTGGGGTTGGGGTTAGAAGGGGTGTAGCTGGTTCTCTGTCCAACTAGGTAGGGGTACAATCTGTGTGAGTCTGGGTTATGTGTGGTGGACTGGTTCTTGGGCAAGTACAACCATGGTTCTATCTCCATCGACAAGTAGCACGATCTTTTCTGAAGACCGTGTTTTTACTCCCACAGATACTGCCATCACCCCCTCCAATTGAAATGGCTGATAAACAAGAAAAGTAATTGAATGTACAGACAATGTAAGATAGACATGTGCAATGGATAGTAGGGAAGAAAACAGGGCATGAAATAATTCACATTTATGTTGTCTAACCAAACATAATAGATGGACATAATTTCACATATATGATGGCTAATTAAATAGGATAGCATGACACAATTTCACATGTATGATGGCTAACTAAACAGGATAGAATGACATACTTCAAAATATGATGACTATGTAAACAGGATGGCATGATATAACTACATGATGTGTCGATTAAAGTGGTTGGCATGCCATAAATCACAAACATGCCGTCGATGGAAACATGATGGCATGATATAATTTACGAATAGAATGACATAATTCAAAATATGATGACTATGTGAATAGGATGAGATGATATAATATATTATGTCTTTAGAAAATGGGTTGGCATGCCATAATTTAGATACATGCTGTCTATGTAAACATCCTGGCATGATATAATTCAAATATATGATTTATATACTAAGGAAGTGAGCAGAGGGCAATCGCATATATGATGTGTCAACTAAGGAGATGGCATTCAATATCTTGTATATGATGTAAACACTAAGCATTGCAAATACAATATATGCATGATATGAGTAATATAACCCTGCCAAGTTTGAGCATACACCTCACGGGGATAATAGGACTGGTCATCTGCCTCTGAATCCTCCTCTGAAGAGCTATCTGTAACCAGCAAGATATCTGCTTTAGCAGGTAGCATTGTCTGCTCTGAAGACCTTGTTTTCACTCCAGATTTATCCATCACCAATTCAAATGGCTGATGCACAGGAAGAGCAGTTGAATATACAAACATTGTCGACAAAATCAATGAGAAATACAAAAAAAGGACGACATGATATAATTTACATATATGACGCTTGGCTAAACAACATGGCATTGCATAATTCACATATATAATGCCTTGCAACAAGATAGCATTGCATAATTCACACATATAATGTCTTGCAACAAGATGGCATTGCATAATTCACATATATGGTAATTAGACACTAAACATGTGGCATTCACACAAAGCATGTCTAAACTAAGAAAATGACATAGCAATGCAAGATACCACACGCACGATATGAGCAACATAACCTTGCCAAGTTAGAGCATGCACC
>NC_041392.1:145988751-145990121 GCF_002162155.2 Triticum dicoccoides
CTGTCTCTGAATCCTCCTCTGAGGAGCTATCTGCCGGAGTATTGGGCCACGGGTAGCCTAACCCGAGTCCCTGAGCCTTTCAAGACATCGGGGCTGGCTGCCCCCCTCAAGACATCAAGAAGAAGTGCCGCCTTCTGGTGGCCGGTTGTACGGAGCGGCCGGCTGGCAAAAGGCGGCTAAGCTCTAGAAGGCGGCTCCAAGACAGGCCGACTTCTTGCAGGCGGCCTCCAGAGAGGTTGGCTCCTAGCAGGTGGCCCCTAGCACCCTCAGAGTCTGCGCTCCCATTAAGAAGATGAGACAGGGTAAGGCTACATTGTAGCCCATCACCCCCATATCCAGGGCCGGGCGTGGCACAGTGCTCTGTACAGGCGGAGATCTCTACCTGTACGTGGCACTGTTGCCACTCCATCCCTGACGTCCCTGCTGGCAGGCAGAGCCCTGTTCCCATGACGACCTATCGGTACAGCCTGCAGGCGGCGGGCCCTACTAGGTAGCGAGAGCCCAAAAGACGGCGGAAGCTTGACCAGTCGGACCTGAGGGGGGCCGGTTCCCAGCAGGCAGCCCGTTCCTTCCTCGGGGCCTGTGCACCATTAATCAGATGAGACAGGAAGTGGCTACAGTGATCTCCCACCAGTCGGCGGGACTGTAGCCACGCTATTGTAACACCTCGAGACCGATGTGCTAGGTGTCTTCCAGTTATTCGATGTTGTTGCCTTGTCATTTTGCTTGCGTGTCATGCATTTCATATCATGTCATCATGTGCATCGCATTTGCATACGTGTTCGTCTCATGCATCCGAGCATTTTCCCCATTGTCCATTTTGCATTCTGGCGCTCCTATGTCCTCCGGTGTCCCCTTTTGCCTCTTTTCGTGTGCGGGTGTTAAACATTCTCGGATTGGTCCGAGACTTGTCAAGCGGCCCTGGTTTACTACTGGTAGACCGCCTATCAAGTTTCGTGCCATTTGGACTTTGTTTGATACTCCAACGGTTAACCGAGGAACCAAAAAGGCCGTTTGTCCCATCTAAACCCCCTCCATCATCTCGGTCGTTCGATCACGATCGCGTGGCCAAAAACCTCACCTCATTTGGACTCTCCTAGCTCCCTCTACATATATATATGCGATCCCCTCCAAAAATTCGTGGACGAAACCCTACCATAACCTCCCTCCGCGCCGCCGGACATGTCCGTCCGCGCCGGACATGTCCGTCCGCGCCGGACGCGTCCACCGGCCACCTCACTCCGGCGAATTAGCGCCCGACACATCATCGCACTGCCTCCCTCCTCCAACCGGAGCGCGCCACGTCGCCCGACCCCACCGCCGGTCAACGCGCCTCCCGCCGCGGGCCGCGGAACCCAGATCCGGCCCGC
>NC_041392.1:145990560-146020452 GCF_002162155.2 Triticum dicoccoides
ATCTGCCCCGCCGCCTAGCTTCACTCCGGCCATCGAATCCGCCTCCCCGCACCTCTCCGGCCATCTCCTCCCACTCCGGCCGCCATCCCCGTTGTCTCCGACGAGATCTGCCGTGCCTTGACATCCGTGCCACCGAAACCCTAGATCTCACGGGGGTGAGAATTCCACTAAGTCCCGAGGATCTCAGTAATTTTATGCCCTATTCATCGCATCATAACTTTGCATCAGTGGCTCCGTTTTGGTCGTGTATCATATCAAATTGTTCGTCTCGACGAGTACTTCATTTCATTTCATTACACCATCTTCATTTGAGTTCATCTTGATGCCCTAAATGCTGTTGCAAGAGTGCTATGCAATGTTAGTTTTAGACTCTTATCAGTAATTGGACATTTGTCATTTTTGCCATGTTTAATGTGTGCCTCCTATGAACTTGAGCCCTACATGTGTTTTGAAGTATGCCATGCCATCTTTACAGGGGTGTATGCCATGTATTTTTTGTGATCTCTGTGGTGACTAGCACAAGCATGCGAAGTAGCTCTCGTAATGTTGCTGATTTCAGAGACTTAGAAATCTTCAAAGTCTTTGCCCTGTCAATATTTTTATGCCATGTATTCTTGTTCCTACAGAGTGATCCATGCCTCTTTTGAGCATGATCAGTAAGGATGTTTTGTAGATATTGTTGTGATCTATCCATCCATATCTTTGTTTGCAATTTTGGAGCACCCTAGCTTGACTCAATCAAGCTCTACTTTTGCTATAAATGTTCCTGGCAGATTGTTTACATGTTAAGCAATTTTGCCGAGGTTGTTGTGGTTGATCCGTGCATGCTATGAGGTTGTTCTTGCCATGTGTAGCTTCTATGCCATGTCTACTTGATGGGTGTATGCTTAGTTTGTCATGCAATGCCTTGTGGCGAGTGCATCGAGCTCGCAAACATGCCTACTTAATATCTGTTTTGCCATGTTCCAGTTTTCTTTTAAGTCTGAATCTGTTAACGAAAGTTGCTATGTTCACATGGTTGCCATTGTATTTTCTGGTCCCTTTTGGCTTATGGTCAGTAAGGGACTTTTGTTGTATGCTTTGAGTAGCTTCATGCCATGCCTTGCTTTGCCATGTTATGTTCCTGTAGCATGTTGATATCTTGCTCTAAACATTGCTCCCTGATGTTAAATTCCTGACATGTTATTTTCACTAAGTCTGTAACCTTATATTTTTTGCACTTTTGCCATGCTTGTTTGAACCTGCTATTGAGTGAATTAGCCGTAGCTCAGTGTTCATCTTTGTCAAGCATCTTGAGTGGAGCCCTGCCATGTACTTTGTTGCTATGTTAGAGTGTAGTAGCTTGTTGTTCTTGATGCATTTAGATGGTCTTGTGCTGTTAATCACAGATCGATGCCATATTTGTTTTGCTTGCCATTTGCAGACCGTGCATCCGTTTCCGGTGATCTTTATATCGATTTCGACCGAAATAAACTCCTCTTTCCAGTGGCACTCTTGGTTTTCCAAGTTGAGGCCAGGTTCAATCTTTCCTTCCTGAAACATGCATATGCATTGCATAACGCATCCCGCATGTCATGCCATGTTTTGCATCATGTTGCTTGTGCATTGCACGTGGTTGATTGTGTTTCCCTTTGCTTGTGTTCTTGCTTGAGTAGAGCTGGGAGACGAGTACGTGATCGAGGAACCAGTTGAGTACACTTACGAGGGTCAAGCTAACGTCAACTCGGAGACCTTTGCAGGCAAGATGACCATACCCTCAAAATCACTTCTATCTTTGCTTGCTAGTTGCTCGCTCTATTGCTATGCCTATGCTGCGATACCTACCACTTGCTATATCATGCCTCCCTTATTGAACATGTCAAACCTCTAACCCACCTTGTCCCAGCAAACCGTTGTTTGGCTATGTTACCGCTTTGCTCAGCCCCTCTTATAGCGCTGTTAGTTGCAGGTGAAGATTGGAGTTTGTTCCTTGTTAGAACATGGATATTTGTTGGGATATCACAATATATCTTATTTACTTAATGCATCTATATACTTGGTAAAGGGTGGAAGGCTCGGCCTTATGCCTGGTGTTTTGTTCCACTCTTGCCTCCCTAGTTTCCGTCATACCGGTGTTATGTTCCTTGATTTTGCGTTCCTTACATGGTCGGGTTATAATGGGAACCCCTTGACAGTTCGCCTTGAATAGAACTCCTCCAGCAAGGCCCACCTTGGTTTTACATTTGCACTAACAACCTAGCCTTTTTCCCTTGGGTTTCCAGAGTCCGAGGGTCATCTTTATTTTAACCGCCTCGGGCCAGTGCTCCTCTGAGTGTTGGTCTGAAACGGGCAGCCTGCGGGGCCACCTCGGGGCAACTCGAGGGTTGGTTTTTACTCGTAGCTTGACCTATCCGGTGTGCCCTGAGAACGAGATATGTGCAGCTCCTATCGGGATTTGTCGGCACATCCGGGCGGCTTTGTTGGTTTAGTTTTACCATTGTCGAGATGTCTTGTATCCGAGATTCCGAGTCTGATCGGGTCTTCCTGGGAGAAGGAATATCCTTCGTTGACCGTGAGAGCTTGTGATGGACTAAGTTGGGACACCCCTACAGGGTTTGAACTTTCGAAAGTCGTGCCCGCGGTTATGGGCAGATGGGAATTTGTTAATGTCCGGTTGTAGAGAACTTGACACTTAACTTAATTAAAATGCATCAACCGCGTGTGTAGCCGTGATGGTCTCTTCTCGGCGGGGTCCGGGAAGTGAATACGGTGTTGGAGTTATGCTTGAATGTAAGTAGTCTAGGATCACTTCTTGATCATAGATTCTCGATCGTGCTTTTCCTTCTTTTCTCGCTCTCTTTTGCGTATGTTAGCCACCATATATGCTAGTGCTTACTGCAGCTCCACCTCACATACCTTTTACCTACCCATAAGCTTAAATAGTCTTGATCGCGAGGGTGTGAAATTGCTGAGTCCCCATGACTCACATATTACTTCCAAAACCAGTTTGCAGGTGCCGATGAAACCATGCAGGTGATGCAACCGAGCTCGAGGAGGAGCTCGATGAAGATCTCGTTCATTGTGTTGTTTCGTTTCAGTTGATCAGTAGTGGAGCCCGGTTGGGGCGATCGGGGATCTTTTGCATTAGGGGTAGTCTTCTTTTATTTTGGTTCCATGGTCAGACCTTGATTGTATCTGGGTGATGTAATGCTTTATTCATGTATTGTGTGAAGTGGCGATTGTAAGCCAACTTTGTACCTGAGGGAGTCTTGGATTAGGGGGTCTCCGGACAGCCGGACTATCTCCATTGGCCGGACTGTTAGACTATGAAGATACAAGATTGAAGACTTTGTCTCGTGTCCGGATAGGACTCTACTTGGCATGGAAGGCAAGCTAGGCAACACGGATATGGATATCTCCTCCTTTGTAACCGACCTTGTGTAACCCTAACCCTCTCCGGTGTCTATATAAACCGGAGGGTTTTAGTCCGTAGGACAACAGACAATCATACCATAGGCTAGCTTTGTAATGCCCTCGATGCGGCTATATCTCCTACGTGTCGAAGCACGACTTAGAGGCATAACCGCATTGAAAGCAATGTCGCAAGTGAGGTAATCTTCACACAACCCATGTAATACATAAGGGAAAAATATACATAGTTGGCTTACAATCACCACTTCACACAATACATGAATAAAGCATTACATCATCCAAATACAATCAAGGTCCGACTACGGAACCAAAATAAAAGAAGAACCCCAAAAGCGACAGGGTCCCTGATCGACCCCAACTGGGCTCCACTACTGATCAACTAGAACAAAACAACACAAAGGGCAAGATCTTCATCGAGCTCCTCCTGAGCTTGGTTGCGTCATCTGCACGGACTCATCGGCACCTGCAAGCTGGTTTTGGAAGTATCTGTGAGCCACGGGGACTCAGCAATCTCGCACCCTCGCGATCAAGACTATTTAAGCTTATGGGTAAGGTAAAAGGTATGACGTGGAGCTGCAGTAAGCGACTAGCATATCTGGTGGCTAACCTGTTCGCAAAAGAGAGCGAGAAGAGGAGGCAAAGCACGATCGTGAAAATATGATCAAGAAGTGATCCTAGAACAACCTACGTCAAGCATAACTCCAACACCGTGCTCACTTCCCGGACTCCGCCGGAAAGGGACCATCACGATTACAAACGCAGTTGATGCATTTTAATTAAGGTCAACTTCAGGTTTTCTACAACCAGACATTAACAAATTCCCATCTGCCCATAACCGCGGGCACGACTTTCGAAAGTTCAAAACCCTGCAGGGGTGTCCCAACTTAGCCCATGACAAGCTCTCACGGTCAACGAAGGAATAGACCTCCTCCCGAGACATTCCAATCAGACTCGGTATCCCGGTTCTACAAGACATCCTCGACAATGGTAAAACAAGTCCAACAAGACCGCCCGATGCGCCAACATCCTGATGGGAGCTGCACATATCTCGTTCTCAGGGCAACACCGGATGAACACTACGTACAGCTAAAACCAGCCCTCAAGTTTCCTCAAGGTGGCACCGCAAGTGGCTCTATTTCGGACCAACACTTAGACAAGCACTGGCCCGAGGGGGGGGGTTAAAATAAAGATGACCCTTGGGCTGGCCTAACCCAAGGGAAAAGAGGTTAGGTGGCAAATGGTAAAACCAATGTTGGGCCTTGCTGGAGGAGTTTTATTCAAAGCGAACTGTCAAGGGGTTTCCATTATAACCCAACCGCGTAAGGAACGCAAAATCCGGGAACATAACACCAATATGACGGAAACTAGGGCGGCAAGAGTGGAACAAAACACCAGGCATAAGGCCGAGCCTTCCACCCTTTACCAAGTATATAGATGCATTAATTAAATAAGATATATTGTGATATCCCAACAAGTAAACCTGTTCCAACAAGGAACAACATCTCCATGTTCCAACAAGGAACAAACTTCAATCTTCACCTGCAACTAACAACGCTATAAGAGGGGCTAAGCAAAGCGGTAACATAGCCAAACAATGGTTTGCTAGGACAAGGTGGGTTAGAGGCTTGGTTCAACAATATGGGAGGCATGATAAGCAAGTGGTAGGTATCGCAGCATAGGCATAGCAAAAGAGCGAGCAACTAGCAAGCAAAGATAGAAGTGATATCGAGGGTATGGTCATCTTGCCTAAAATCCCGCAAGGAAGAAGAACGAGTCCATGAAGAAGACCAACTGACGTAGTCGAACGGTTCCTCACAAACGCGATGTTAATGGAACCAACCCGAAGAAGCAACACCGGAAAGAAGCACACACAACATAGTGAAGAACCACCACATAGACATGGCATGATGCACAACCAAGTATGATTCATGTCCGGTTTAATGAGGCATGGCATGGCAAAGTGCAACTAACAATACTACAAGTTAAGTGGAGCTCAATATGCAACGAGTTGCATATTGATGAAACACCACGACAAGTTATTTAGTTCGATCTCATTTATGTACCCAACAATATTAAATGTTGTTAAACATGGCAAGAGGGTGAAGCAAAGTAAAACTACCTATCTAGTCAAGGTTAAATGAGGCCGGAAGCAACAAACAACAAATCCGGAAAAAACCACATGTGCATATGATATGGGTTGGTACTGTTCTTCCCTAAACAGTATTTTAGAGTTGTTAAACATTCAAAGTAAAGCCACCAAGTTAAACTAGGCAAAATTCTACCCCATTTACTTATAAAGTTTATTAAATTCCGAGTTACGGTTATTTAGTTATGAATTAAAGCATTTTAACATGGCATAGGAGCAAATTTAATCAAACAGCAATTTAAACATCTCAAACATGGATGAAAGTTGCATATTATGAAACTAGATGAAATTCTAAGCAAGTTTCATATATAATTTATTTAGATCCGATGCACGGTTGTGGAGTTATTATATGCATGAACCTAAAGGGGTTTTCTGAAAACTGCAGTCTCTGGATAAATGGGCAAATCGTAGAACAAAAAAAAACATGCCATGGGCCGAAACTAGCAGGCCCAGAAGTGCATAGGGGAGGCGCTGGAGGGGCTGCTCACATTGGGCCAACAGGCCGAAGGGGGAGCAGGGTGGTGGGTCGGCGGATCTAGGCCGCGGAGACGCAGCCCATGCGGGCGCGGTCAACGGTGACGGGCGAGCTCCTCCTACTCGAAGAAGAGGTGGGAATAGGTGTGGCGGCGGCGGTGGTCCGGCGAGGACGTCGACGGGGCAAGGCGGGGAAGGCCGGGAACAAGCAGATCGGCGCGTGGGGAGCTCAAATCCGGCACCGGACGCAGTCAACGGTGACGGGCGAGGTCGAGGAGGCCGGCGACGAGCTCGGCGGTGGCTCCTGCAAAAATGGTGGCAGCGCATGTCTTAGAGTAGAGGAGGAGCAAGGGAGAAAGGAGATGGGGAAGGAGCAGGGCGGCGTGAACGGCCTGCTGGTGCTTGTCGGCAGCGTCTCAGGTGGCCGGCGAAGCGAGGCAAATCGAGACGGTGGCGGGGCTCTGGATCGAGGGGCTCCTCCCCTCGAACCAGATCGGGAGCGAGGAAGCGGGAGGCGCTCAGGCCCTGGATGGGCTCGGGCGGGCCCCGCACGGGCCTGAGCGGGCCGCGGTGGACGGGGGCGCTGGAGGGGTGACGTGGCACATCATGGATGGCCAGGAGCGGCGGTGCTGGCGGCTTCTACCCTCAGGGACGGCGCCAAGTGGCGGAGAAGGGGCGGCCGGTGCTGAAAACAAGGTGGGAGGTGGCGGCTGAGGGTAGGGGGAGGCTAGGTTGCCTGAAATGGACAAGGGGGTATCCATATATAGCAAAAGAGCTAGGGTTAGGGGATTTAGGGGGGTTTTCGGACCCTCCGATCGCGATCCGATGGCTCCGGTCGGAGTGGGGTTTGGTGGGCTGTGAAGAGGAGGTTGGGCTGAGATGAGAGGGAAGGAGTGCAGCCCGGCAACTGTTTCCGGAGACCGAAAATGTCTGACGTAAAGACCGGCTACTATTGCCGCTATAATTATCCGTTGGGGCGTCAAACGGACTCCGAATGCGATGAAATTTGACAGGCGGTCTATCTACACTATAATAAGACCGCACGTCAACTCTCGTCCCATTCCGAGAACATTTTACGGCCACTTATGAAATAATATTTTAGACGTGCCGCGGGCGCGTGCAAGTGTGTCTCGGCTCAGAACGGACAACGGAAGGAACTGGGAAACCCGGACGGATGCAGGTTTTGAAAACATGATGTTGCAATGCACATGATGACATGACAAGATGCAACACGCAAGCAAATGACAAGGAAACAACAGCGAATAACTGGAAGACACCTGGCACATCGCTCTCGGGGCGTTACAAGCTTCTAGGGTTTAGCCTCTCTGATCTCGTGGTAGATCTACTCTTGTACTACCCATATCATCAATATCAATCAAGCATGACGTAGGGTTTTACCTCCATCAAGAGGGACCGAACCTGGGTAAAACATTGTGTCCCCTGCCTCCTATTACCATCCGGCCTAGACGCACAGTTCGGGACCCCTACCCGAGATCCGCCGGTTTTGACACCGACATTGGTGCTTTCATTGAGAGTTCCTCTATGTCATCGCCGTTAGGCTTGATGGCTCGTACTATCATCGATAGCGATGCGGTCCAGGGTGAGACTTTTCTCCCCGAACAGATCTTCATGCTCGGCGGCTTTGCACTGCGGGCCAATTCGCTTGGCCATCTGGAGCAGATGGAAAGTTACGCCCCTGGCCACCTGGTCAGGTTTGGAAGCTTAAACTACACGGCCGATATCCATGGGGATTTGATCTTTGACGAATTCGAGCCTCTGCCTTGTGCGCCACGCGGTCACGATGAGCATGACTTAGCTCTCCCATTGGACAGTGTTAAGGAGATCGCACCGGCAGCCTCTCCGACCCTCAATTTGGAGCCAATCGCGCCTTCCGCGGACGGGTGGATGGACCCCGCCACGGAGGCCTTACCCTCAGTGGTGATCGAGCCGAACATCGACCTTGCCTTGCACGAGAGCCGTGTTGTTAAACTGCCGGATCCTTCTCCGGCCACGCACTCCGGACCGCCTGCGCCCGTTCCTATCGAATCCGATTGGGTGCCGATCATGGAGTTTACCTCCGCGGATATTTTTCAGCACTCGCCCTTTGGCGACATACTGAACTCATTAAGGTCTGTCTCCTTGTCAGGAGAATCCTGGCCGAACTATGTCCGACAAGACTGGGATGCGGACGACGAAGAAATTCGAGGCCCACCCACCACCCACTTGGTAGCCACTGTCGATGATTCAACCGACATGCTCGACTTCGACTCCGAAAACATCGACGGTATGGACGATGATGCGGGAGGCAAAGAAGAACCACCGCCCACAGGGCGCTGGACGTCCGCCTCATCATATGACGTATACATGGTGGACACACCAAAAGAAGACGACGACGAGGAACGGAAGGATGCAACGAAGGCTTGTCCCCTCGAGAAGCAGTCAAAGCGGCGGCATAAGCACCGCCACAAATCCCGCCTCGACAGAAATAACGATCATACAGACCCAGCGTTGGAGCAGGGCGAACCACTGCCGGACCACGACAATACGGAGAATCAAACCAAACAAACCAGTTCTGTCAAAAATAATAGTCCGGATGACATAACGCCGGACAGGCACCTGGAGCAGCAGAATGCCCGTCAAAGGCTAGTTGTCACCGCGAGGAGTCTAAAAAAGCAGAAGCAAAGGCTCAAGGCTGTGCATGACACACTCCAAATCAGATGGAGTAAAGTACTCAACACAGCAACGAAGTATGGTGGTAATCGCCCCACCAAGAGCTACCCGAAGCGGAAGTTGCTACCCGAATTTGATGAGGAGGCCCTAGATCCCCCACAACCAAAAATCAAAACAGCCACCTGGCCGGATAGACGACCTCGCGGCCAACATGGAGCAGCAAACAACTCCACTCACAAGCCAATAAGCGATCCACACGAGGGCTTGCACCAAAAGGACGACGCAACTAGATCCATCTACGGACCATGCAAGTGCGCCCCAGCATATGATGTAACACAACAAACATCAGAACAACGCGGTACACCCAGATACAGGGGTGCCGCACACCCCCTATGTTTCACCAATGAGGTGCTGGACCATGAATTTCCAAAGGGATTCAAACCCGTAAACATAGAGGCATACGACGGAACAATAGACCCTGGGGTCTGGATTGAGGACTATATCCTCCATATCCATATGGCTCGAGGAGATGATCTCCACGCCATCAAGTACTTACCCCTCAAGCTCAAAGGGCCAGCTCGGCACTGGCTTAAAAGCCTCCCCGAAAACTCCATTGGAAGCTGGGAAGAGCTCGAAGACGCTTTTCGGGAAAATTTTCAAGGGACTTATGTCCAACCCTCGGATGCGGACGATCTGAGTCATATAACTCAACAGCCCGGAGAGTCAGCCCGAAAGCTTTGGAACAGGTTTCTTATTAAGAAGAACCAAATAGTTGACTGCCCGGACGCTGAAGCCTTGGCAGCTTTTAAGCATAGCGTCCGCGATGAATGGCTTGCCAGACACCTCGGCCAAGAAAAGCCAAGAACAATGGCAGCATTAACAAGCCTCATGACCCGCTTTTGCGCGGGTGAGGACAGCTGGCTAGCCAGATGCAGCACCAGCGACCCAAGCACATCCGAAGTTAAAGATGAAAACGGGAAATCCCGACGCAGCAAAAATAATAAGCATCGGAATAAAGAAGACAACCCGAGGAGCACGGCGGTACACGCCAGATTCCGAAGCTCTCGACCAGGTCCGCAAAAGCCGCCCTTTAAAGGTGCTAGAGATGAACTGTCCAGCCTGAACAAAATTCTGGACCAAGTATGTCAGATCCATAGCACCCCTGGTAAACCCGCTAATCATACCCATAGAGAATGTTGGGTCTTCAAGCAGTCCGGCAAGCTCAACGGCGGACACAAGGGGGAGGATACACCAAGCGAATATGAGGATGAGCCTCTCAAGCAAGACACTAGGGAACAAAAGAAGTTTCCATCAGAAGTCAAAACAGTCAATGTATTACACGTGATCAAGGGAAGCAAAGCGGCCCTCCCAGATAAATATGCCCAAGGGCCTATCACCGCGAAAACCTGCCACTGGTCGTCTCAACCGGTCACTTTCGACAATCGTGATTACTCAGCAAATATCCGGCGGGCAGGATGGGCTCCCCTGGTATTAGACCCAATAATTGATGGATACCACTTTACACGAGTCCTGATGGACGGTGGCAGCAGTTTAAACCTGATATACCAGGATACAATCCGCGAAATGGGGATAGATCCAACGAAAATTTGCCATAGCAACACTACCTTTAAAGGAGTAACGCCAGGCCCAGGGGCTCACTGCGCGGGCTCCCTGCTACTAAAGGTTATATTCGGCTTCCCCGATAACTCCCGTAGCGAACATTTAACCTTCCACATTGCTCCGTTCCAATGCGGTTATCAAGCACTACTTGGATGCGAAGCTTTTGCTCGCTTTAAGGCAATACCGCATTACGCTTCCCTCACGCTCAAGATGCCCGGTCCACGTGGCATCATTACAGTGAACGGAAGTATTAAGTGATCTTTGCGCGCCGAAGAGAATGCAACTGCCCTGGCAGCCGCACACTAAAAATGGCCTCACCAACTAAAGCATTTGATAGGTCATCAAGACCACGGACGCGGTTGGACGAGTCCGGCGCTGCTATATGGAATTTGTACCGGATTGATGGCCACACCCCTATTACAAATACAAGGGGCTCAACACGCGCAGACAAGTGGCAATTTCTACTCATTTCTAGTTATACATGGTTTCTTTAAAAAACCAACTTTTTGCACGACAACTTTTTCACCTAAGTTCCTCTCTTTTACAGACGACCATCGTGCTACACCCGTCCAGGATACGGCACAACGGAGACATAGGCGCAGACGTGCAGCAGGGACCCGCTCCAAGGATTCTTTTTAGATTAAGACCCTGCGTAAACCTTTTTTACTGTCTCTTGTTGATAAACATCCACCGAATTCTCAGCATAATTGAGAAGGATGCTGACGTCTTGGCATGTGGCCACATCAGAATAATGCACGTACCTGGACACAAGGGGCTTCTTAAAAAGGGCACTATTTAGGCCCGGTTTATACCATAAAGATCGAATACCTTAGGGAGTGTTCGGCGTCGCGAGTTTGGCCTTATATGCATCAGCCCCGAATCATTGTCTTTGGTCAAATGTTGGGTTTGCCCGGCTCCTATGTTTCGGTGCCTTACGTTCCACTTTATCGACTAAGGCAGCACGAGGATAACTACTGTGATTGTGCTCTGGTTCATCCGGTCGAGCACCTCAGTAGAGAAAGCCGAAAACTGACTGTCATGATATAGCGTGGGACTGGTCAACCACTCGATGACCTATCAGAATGTTAGAATTCCTCCGCCTTAATGAAGGGATGTTTTCCGCCAGGCATGTACGCACCCCGAGATCGGGAGAGTGCGGAGTCACCAGGGGCTATCTAGTAGCCCCACTGTCAAACTCCTATGGCTAAGGGAAAGTGTTAAAGCATTATAGTCCGGCTGCCTCGTTCACTGCGCTATCACCTCCTTAATAGGACCAAGACGTTGGGTTAAGTGTGAACACGCGTTTTTTTGCAAGCACCTCCGCATTATATGCGTGGGGGCTAAAGCCGACGACTGCAATCTTTCAGGTTATACACATGTATACATAAACGGACGCACAGGAGGCATCACATTACTTTCAGGCAAAAGTATAAACACAGCCTTATAAAAATTCATAAAAACATTGTGTTTACAATGGGAATACATATCACTCAAACATAATATTCTTTGAGCATTGGGCCTCTATCAAACGAGCACCCTCGAGAACCTCCTTGAAATAGTGCTCGGCAGCCACTCGGCCTATGGCCGAACCCTGCGCTGCAACAGTGGTAGCGTCCATCTCTGCCCAGTATGCTTTAACACGGGCAAGGGCCATCCGCGAGCCTTCTCTGCATGCCGACCTCTTCATCGCATTAATGCACGGCACTGCACCAAGGAACTGCTGCACTAAGCTGAAATAGTTGTTCGGCTTTGGCTTTTCCGGCCATAGCTGATCCACGACAGACCTCATGGCGAGTTCGGACAACCTATTTAGTTCGGCCCATTCGGCTAGCTGATCATTAAATGGAAGAGGATGCTCTAGAATGTTGAATTGCGACCAGAAAAGCTTGTCCACCTCACGATCTACTTGACCTTGGAAGTATTTGGCCGCATCGGCAGCGCTCGCCGCCAAGTCCATATATGCATCTGCCGAACTCCACAGCCGATCCAGAGGAGCATACCGTGGATCTCCGAACTTCCTCCGTAGCAAGATGCGCTTCCCAGCCGCAATATCCCCGGCTTCCCGCAGCTCCTCCTTCTTCGCTCTCATAGCAGAGCGGGTGTCTTTGTCCGCCATCGTGGCCTTCTCAAGGTCAGTTGCCTTCGCTCGGTTTTCTTTTTCAAGGAGCCGGCAATGGTCGGCAGTGTCTTTTAATTCTACGGCCATCTTGGCCATCTTCTCTTTGCTCTCGCAATGTGCGACCTTCTCGGCTTTCAACTCTTCGGCCGCCTTCAAAGCAGCCGCATTACTAATCCTCGCTTGTTCCTTGGCTCGGGCAAGTTCTGCCCGCAAGGTTTCCACGGTGGCAGCTCCATCTGCAGTCACAACATATTAAAGATACTGGCATCATGCTGCTCTTACTACGTGGCATTCACCAGAAAATAACACTTACCCTGTGCCTCGTCAAGCCTCTTGTTAACAAGCTCGATGTCGGCGTCTGCCGCATCCAGTTGCCGCTTTAATTCGGCAAACTCACTAGTCCGGCTAGCCACCGGAGCTTCCACCACCTGCACATAAAGGCAGTCTGGTTATTGCCTGGGACTATGATCCTCTGTTCGCCGTCGTTCTTGACGACAACCAGAGTCTCAGGGGCTACTATCTACATAGGGCACACCTAACATGTGCGATACTATCACATATTATCTCACGTACCTCAAAGCCTGTCAGTAGACTCATAAAGGCTTCATGAAATTTGCTTTCGGTGGACGAAATTCTCTGCATCACCGTACCCATCAGCGTACGGTGTTCTTCTGAGATGGCCTCTCGCCCCACCAGCTCCCTCAGAACGTCCAACCGCATACCAAACGGTGCCGGACTCTTTTTGCTCTCTTCGAGAGCCGGACGCTGGGGATTTCAGGGGTCTATGGGATTATCTTTTGGCCTCACCGGATCCGGAGAGGCCCTCTATGACGACACTTCGGGGTCACCCGCTTCTTGAGCGGAGGAGTCCCGGGGAGGCATTTCGCTCTCCATCATCTCCGGAAGAAGATCCCCCGAAGACGAGCTTAGCTGAGAGGGGCTAAGGCCCGAACTGCAAGATATATGTGGCGGTCATTTTCTCAGAAGAAAGATAGTATTCCTTCACTATTAAAGTATTTTTTGGATCACTTACGACCCATTGGAGGGCCGATCCCCCCGCGGACTTTGTGCGGCAAGAGCACCCCCTGAGGCAGGACCCTCTGTTGGAGACTTCTTCTCCCGTTTGGAGGCCTCGGCTTCCGGATCCTCGGAAGCAGTCCTTTTCCTCCCCCGGTTATCCTCCTTCATGGAGGCGCTTATTCCCTCGGTTGGAACTGGCAGCGATGGGGGCCTGCGTCTGCCCATATTATTCCCCCCGTATCTTCCTTCGAGGGTTCCGGGCAAGGTGCGAGCTCGAGCATCTTTTCCAATACCGGATTTTCCAAACCCTCAGGGAGAGGGGCCAAACACCGAATCATCTTCTCCTTTGTTAGCCAGTCTTGGTCAAAGAGCGAACTCTCAGAAATAACTTCATGATGAATAAAAGACGGTGTGTTCGGCTAGAGGATTTCTTACTTGTTCGGCGGCGCGAACTGCTCAGGCCCACGTCCTCGGTAGTATCCGGACACTCTATTTGAGGTCCGAAGAATGACTTGTACATCTCCTCGTGCATCAGGCCGAGGAAACTTTGAATGGCACGCGGTCCTTCTGGGTTGAACTCCCACAAGCGAAGGGGTCGGCGTTTGCAAGGCTGGACTTGACGAACCAACATAACTTGCATTACCACAACCAAATTAAAATCTCCCTCGAAGAGATCTTGAATGCGGCTTTCAGTATAGGCACGTCCTTGGCTGGACCCCAGCTCAGACCTCTGCTAATCCATGACATCAGTTGTGGTGGGGGGCCCGAGCGGAAAGCGGGGGCAGCCGCCCACTTGGCACTTCTGGGAGCCGTGACGTAAAACCACTCCCGTTGCCATAATTTGGACACCTCTGGAAAGGAACCTTTCGGCCATGGAGCTCGTGCCATCTTGCCTATTGATGCGCCTCTGCACGCTGCATGTTGCCCCTCGATCATCTTCGGCTTCACTTCAAAGGTCTTGAGCCATAGGCCGAAGTGAGGGGTAATGCGGAGGAAGGCCTCACACACGACAATAAATGTCGAGATGTGGAGAAAGGAGTCCGGAGCTAGATCATGGAAATCTAGCCCGTAATAGAACATCAAACCCCTGACGAAGGGATCCAGAGTGAGGCCTAGGCCTCGAAGGAAGTGGGAGACGAACACAACGTTCTCGTTGGGTTCGGGAGTAGGGACGACCTGCCCTCGAGCAGGCAGCCGATGCGAAACCTCGGCGGTCAGGTATCTGGCCTCCCTCAACTTCTTGATATCCTCTTCCGTAACGGAGGAGGGCATCCACCGGCCTTGAAGGCTGGATCTGAACATGATTGAAGGTCCGAAGCGACAGCGATCCTGCTGTGGACTTGGAGTCGGTTGGCTCCACCGACCTGATGCTGGTCGACTCTGACATGGCGTCTCTTGACGCGTTCCCCACCGACGTGGTGATCTACGACGAGCCGATTCCTCGCGTGGAAAGCTGTGGCAGCACCGTCACGGAGGTGCTCGTCATCAGCCACGGCGAGCACTCTCGCGGAGGTGGCCAGGATCCGTTGCAAGCGGCGATGCAAGACCTGACCGCGCCCATCCCGGAAGACGCCAACATGGAGACGCTGGAGGCACGCCGTGTCCAGCTTGTCGAAAGCGCCAGTCGGCTGGCCAGCATGAGACGCCTTTCGGAGGCCTACCAGCGTGAGATGGACCGTGCCGTCAGTGGCACGCTGGCTCCTGGTGGGCCTAGCCGCATTGGCCCGACCCGATAGCGTGGCCCGAACATCGCCAGCATGTACAGGACAGATTGTCCCGTCTACGCCACGCCTGCAGAAAATATACGAGCTACCCAGGCGGCAGCAGACGAGCTAGACAAACTCGAGGGTGACGAGCGTCGCCACATGACGGAGCGCGTCCAATGGCTCCTTGACACAGCTGCTGAGTAGCAAGAGGCCGGTTGGCGCACTGAAGCGCCCAACCGGCGAAACGATGATCCGCCTCCTCGCCGGGACCAAGGCGCGACATCCTAGACGCGTGAATGGTGGCATCCGCGATAGGAGAGGCAATGAGCCGGCTGCCAGCCGTAGTTGGACTCTCATCACCATCGAGCGCGACCAAGACGGCCGCCCAAGAACTGTGCGGCGCCAAGACGACTGTCCGCCTTCCCCTCCTCGCAGGGAGAGGCGCATTTCCCCGCCACCTGTTGACCACCCGACGCTCCGCGACCGCATCGGTCAACATGAAGGAGTCGGAGAGAATGACACCCGCCACCGGATCGACCGCCTCAACCAATCCCTGGCACTAGAAGAAGAAGACGAACTGGGTTCGCCTTGTTTTGGCCCCCGCATCCGAGATGAGCCCTTCCCCAAAGGGTTCACGCTCCCGAGAGATACACCCAAGTACACCGGCTCCGTGAAGCCGGAGGACTGGCTGGCCGACTACTCCACAGCCATCAGCATCGCCAATGGCAACAAGCGCGTTGCCGTGAAGTACGTTCTGCTCATGCTCCACAGCACCGCCCGGACGTGGCTGAACAGCCTGAAGCCCCGCAGCATCAGTAGCTAGGTTGATTTCACTGAAGCCTTCATTCGTAACTTCACCATCACGTACAAGCGGCCGCCTAAGCCTCGCCAGCTCTCCTTGTGCGTCCAAGGCCCCAACGAGTCGACTCGTGACTACCTCACACGCTGGGCCAAGCTGCGCAACTCCTATGAGGGCATGCACAAGGTGCAGGCCATCGAGTACTTCACTGTCGGCCGCCGAGAAGGTACCCTCCTCAAGCACCGACTTCTCTGCAACGAGTCGACAACCCTCGATGAACTGCTAATCATAGCGGACAAGTACGCCATAGCCGACTGCTCCATGAAGGCGGAAATCCAAGTTGACACATTTAGCAAAGTGGCTCCCCAAGCTCCTCAGACTCCGGCTAGCGACACCGGTCGGTGTCAGCAACCGAATGACTACAAGCGCAAGGCCACGTTGCCGACTTCCACAAGCCGGCAGGTGGCGACAGTCAAAGATCGGCAGCCAGAAGGGCCACCTCCACCCAAGCATCAGAAGGGCGGCAAGCCCAACTGGTTGCCCGCCTTCTCGTACGAGTAGACTCTCTTTGCACCCTGCAAGTTCCACAGTGGCGCGAAGCCATCCAACCACACCAGTCGGAAATGCCACTGGCTCACCAGGATCACCAAGGGTGATGGACTCCCGCCTCCTCCGCCTACCGGCCCGCCGCCTCCTCCTCCCCAGCAGCCGGCGGTTCGGCCGGTCGGTGCCATACAAGATGAATACCCTGAAGAGCATGGAGCTTATGTCGTGTTCACCAGCGTGGCCGACAATAGGCACAACATACGGTAGAGATGACAAGAAGTAAATGCCGTGGCATCAGAGACCCCCGAGTTCATGCATTGGTCTGAAAAGCCCATCAGCTGGAGCAGAGCTGACCACCCGGAGGTGATGCCCAATTCCAGTTCTTATGCCCTGGTTTTGGATGCCACATTCGCCACAGAGAGGCGGGCTGCTCGCTTATCCCGAGTCCCGATAGATGGCGGCAGCAACATCAACATCCTGTACCGAGACACTATGGAGAAGCTAGGAATTAAACAGAGGCAGCTTCAGCCCAGTCGGACTATATTCCATGGCATAGTTCCTGGCCTTTCCTTCTCACCAATCGACAAGACTCAAATTGACGTCCTCTTCGGAGACAAAGAACACTTTCATCGAGAGCCAGTCTGGTTTGAGGTGGTAGACCTTGAGAGCCCTTATCATGCACTGCTTGGCCGGCCTGCTCTAGCCAAGTTCATGGCGGTCCCCCACTATGCCTACCTCAAGATGAAGATGCCAAGCACCAAGGGAATCCTAACCATAACTGGGGACTACAAGAAGTCGTCCGCCTGCGCGGCAGACAACAGCCGGCTGGCCGAGTCCCTCGTGATCGCGATTGAAAAGTGTCTCCTTGACCAGGTTGTGGCAATGGCAGGCAAGCAGCCGGAAATGTCACCCAACCCCAAGGAGTCGGAAGCTGAGGGCTCATTCAAGCCCGCCAAAGAAACAAAGAAGATACCCTTGGACCCGGATCACCCGGAGAGGCACGCTGTCATGGGTGCGAACCTTGACAGCAAATAGGAAAACGAGCTCGTCAATTTCCTTTGTGAGAATCGGGACATCTTTGCATGGCCTCCCAAGGACATGCCGGGTGTTCTGACGGATTTCGCCGAGCACAAGCTACATGTCCGACCTGATGCCAAGCCAGTCAGGCAGCCCTTGTGCTGCCTGTCAAAGGAGAAGAGAAGAGTTGTTGGAGAAGAGATAGCCTGGCTTCTGGCAGCCGGCTTCATCATGGAGGTGTTCTTTCCCGAATGGTTAGCCAACCCAGTCTTTGTGCTAAAGAAGAATAAGCAGCGGCGCATGTGTATTGATTATACCAGCCTCAACAAAGCTTGCCCCAAAGATCCATTTGCCTTGCCAAGAATTGACCAAGTAATTGACTCCACAGCCGGATGCGAGCTGTTGAGCTTTTTGGATGCATACTCAGGGTATCATCAGATCAAGCTCAACCCAGCCGACAGGCTGAAGACCGCCTTCATCACGCCATTCAGAGCCTTCTGTTACCTAACCATGGCGTTCGGCTTGAGAAATGCCGGTGCCACGTTTTAGCGTTGCATGCAGAAGTGTCTCCTCAAGAAACTCGGCAGAAATACCCACGTTTATGTGGACGATGTTGTGGTGAAGACGGAAAAGCGCGGAATGCTGCTAGAAGACCTCAAGGAGACCTTTGAAAACTTGCGCCGATTTCAGATCAAGCTCAACCCGGAGAAATGCGTCTTTGGAGTACCAGCCGACCAGCTTCTTGGCTTCCTGGTCTCAGAGCGCGACATAGAATGCAACCCCGTGAAGATCAAAGCCATCGAGAGGATGGAGGTGCCCACCCGACTATTGGATGTGCAAAAATTCACTGGCTTCTTAGCATCCATCAGCCATTTTATCAATCGGCTGGGCGAGAAGGCTCTTCCCCTGTACCAGCTCATGAAAAAGACCACTTTTTTCGAGTGGAACAACAAGGCGGATGAAGCTTTTCTCCAGCTCAAAAAGATGCTGACCACTCTACCTGTCCTGGTGGCTCCGACTGCTAAGGAGCCCATGCTTCTCTACATTGCCGCCACCATCCGGGTGGTCAGCACAGTCATAGTTGTGGAACGCAAGGAAGAAGGCAAGGCACTACCGGTCCAAAGGCAGGTGTATTATCTGAGTGAAGTGTTGTCCGCCTCCAAGCAGAACTAGCCGCACTATCAGAAGATGTGCTACGGCGTACACTTCGCCGCCAAGAAGCTGAAGCCATACTTTCAAGAGCACCCAATCACTATTGTCTGCACTGCTCCTCTTGCTGAGATCATTGGAAGCCGAGATGCTTCGGGCCGAGTGGCCAAATGGGCCATAGATTTGCCCCCCTACACCATCTACTACCAGCCTCACACCACCATCAAGTCACAAGCACTGGCCAACTTCCTCATCGACTGGGCCGAGACCCAGTACCTGCCGCCAGCGCCAGACTCCACCCATTGGCGGATGCACTTTGATGGTTCCAAGATGCGCACCGGTTTGGGAGCCGGCATCGTCCTCACCTCTCCCAAAGGCGACAAGCTCAGATATCTACTACAAATACACTTTGCCGCCTCCAACAACGTTGCTAAAAAGGAAGCACTCATTCATGGGCTCCGGCTCACCAAGGAACTCGGCATTCGTCGGATCCTGTGTTATGGAGACTCTGACTTAGTGGTCCAGCAGTCGTCAGGCGACTGGGATGCCAAAGATGCAAACATGCCAAGCTACCGCTTCCTCATCCAGCAACTCAGCGGATACTTTGAAGGGTGCGAGTTCCTACATGTGCCAAGAAATGACAATGAGCAAGCAGATGCCTTGGCACGAATTGGCTCCACCCGGCAAGCAATACCAGCCGGCGTTGCCCTGCAACGCCTCCTTAAGCCATATGTCAGGCCATCGCCAAAGTCAGATTCCATCTTCGTGCCGGCTCCTCCTGAAGCAGTCGAATCCGACTTGAGGACCTCAGCAGCCGGAGCGGGGAATTCGACAGGCGGCCCGTGTCGTGGTTTTGTCACGGCAGATGTCCTTGTGAAAGGACTTAGTTGTGGAGCCATCGCTACGGGTTAGCTTAAAGGGGTTAAACTGGACAAGGGACACGAGAGTTTTATACTAGTTCGGCCCCTTACGATGAAGGTAAAAGCCTACGTCTAGTTGTGATGGAATTGCTGGGGTTTCGAGGACCAGGGAGCGAATACGCTTTACCTGGCTCTCTAGTTGTTGTTATGAGTTGTCCCTAAACCGCCGCCGGGTCATCCCTTTATATACATAGGTCGAGGCCAGTCGGTTTACAGAGTCCCGAGGCCGGATCATTAACGTATCCAACTCAGTCTCTATCCTTCCTATCTTACAATGCAAGTTACATGAGAAAGTCGGTTTACATCTATAGGCCTTAACCCGCCTTTGGGCCTTGGGCCTTCATAAAGCGCCACCATCCTCACGTCTTCATGGGATTCTAATCTTTATGGAGTTACTCGGCTACTCCTGGCCGGTTTACATCCAGTAGTAATATCCCCAACATTAGGCCCTAGATTGATTTGAACTTGTTCATGTCAATCTTCAACACTTAGAAAAATTCCTCCTTTGCATCTTCACCTTTATCTTGTAAACCACCGTGACGTCATCCTCCAGGATCATGATAAATCGCCATGACGTCACTTGTTATATAAAAATTATACATCTCACCTTCAGTTAATGAGCCTCCGACAATCGAGGCGACCGCTCCGTTATATATCTAATTTTCGGGCTCCTTGATTCTCGCGCCTGTCACCTCTCTATTTACCTTATAAATAGGGCCAAGGGTCATTTTCTTTTTCCCCCTTCGTCTCCTCGCTTCTTCTTCCTCCTCGTGACACCCCTGCACCCGAGCGCCGCCGTCGTCGTCGAGCTTCGCCTCTGCATCTCCGTTGGCCGCTGCATCGACCTGGTTGCATCAGAAAGACGCGGCGCACCTCCGCTACCTCAACAGCTGCTGTAAGCCTTTCCTTCTTTCCTCTATAGATCCATTAGGGTTCATGCGGGTTCATGTCGCTCTTCTCATGTTCTTCGTCAGCCCATAGATAATAGAGCTCGATCTTGACGTGTTCCGCACAGTAGCTATGGTACTCCTTGTCTCAACCATTTAAACCAAACCTTAAATACCTAATAACTTGATCTGGACCTTTTGTGAACTGCTTTGGTACCAAACCTTTTTAAGTCTCAATATTTTTCCTTTTGGTGACTTACGGTAGATCCAAAATTTCAATGCAATCTTGTGAAACCTGTTTTACCTTACTTACTCATTCTTGCCTTAGATCTGTATCTTCCTTATTCGCATAGGTGGTTTATCCTTGTAGAAAGTAATTTATCATATACCATTAGTCCCCTTGTAAACCGCCAATCCCTTTATGTCCGTTGTCATACTCCGATTTTAATAATATGTGTATACCTCTGTTTCTGCTTATCGCTTTATCATTCATAATGCATCAGCCTCCGCTTACCAATTTCACATACTTGGATTCCTTTTCCCTGTTGTACCTTATGCATCACCATGAATGAATCGTAAACCGGCATTATCTCCTTCCCAGCTTTTCACTTGCAATGGCCAAGCAGTTTTATTCCTGCAACTGGGTCCCTTTCCGGGTTACTGAGGAGCAACTGAACGGAATGGTTAAGATCGACACCTTACCAAAGAAGAATGAAATCTAGTGGCGAGTTCCTGGGCCGGAAAATCCTCCTATCCCCAAACAGAATGAAGTGGTGGTGTTTGTTGATCATATAGGCCGTGGCTTTAAACCGCCCGGATCAAAGTTTTTTCGAGATGTACTTGCTAGCTTTCAGCTCCATCCTCAAGATATTGGACCCAACTCGGTATCCAATATATGCAACTTTCAAGTCTTTTGTGAAGCGTACCTTCAAGAAGAACTAACTGTTGAGCTGTTCCGGGATTTCTTCCATTTAAACCGTCGCACTGAGTTTGTAGACGGACCCAATACGGAACTTGGCGGCGTCTCAATTCAGAAAAGGAAAGAGGTTGAGTTTCCTCATGCCAAACTTCACAGTCACCCAAAAGAGTGGAATAAAACTTGGTGCTATTGCAGAGACACCTCTCCTGAAGATGAAAACCCTCTGCCGGGTTATCATGCTCACCAGCTTGTTAATACTCATCGCTTCCGCAACGACTAAGTGCCTAGGAACGGGCCTCGTACGCACCTCAACTCGCCAAGCTGAGAGCCTTCCTGGCCAACGGTTTAACAGGCGTGCACTTCGTCCGTTGCTGGATATCCTGGAGCATTTTGCTGTTAAGTCGCTGCTCCGGCTTAATTGTGAGTATACTGGTGACGTTCAAGACTCTCAACGTCATATCAATATTGAGCTAACAGATGAAGAAGTCACTGAGTCTGTGAAGAAAATGTTGAATGAACCGGAAGCTGTCTGCAGCAAGACTGGGTTAAGTCCCTTTTACACGCAAAACAAATCGCCACTGTAAGTATTGTCTGTGCTTCCGCTTTACACCTGATATTTTTGGACTTTGCAATTTTTGAATACCATCTGCCCATTTTTAAACAGGGTGATGGTCTGTTCTGGAAAAAGAAACCTCAAGAGAAAGCGGTGAAGCCTTCTCGTCCTAAAACAAAAGCTATGAAAACCACGAAGAGAAAAGCGCGTGAACCCATTGGTTTAGAGCTTGATGACGACCCGGACGAACTGGACACAGAGGTAGAACTTGATTCACTTGGTTCACTTTTCATGCATCTCATTGACAATGATATTTATCAGGAGGACGTTGAGGGCAGCCAAGCTGACGATGCAGAGGTAATTATCCTTTGCTCCGGTTCAGACTCTCTGGCAACACAAAAAATCCGTCAAGCAGTACGGAAAGTAAGATTTTCTCACCCTCTTGCTCACTTGGATCCAACATTTATTTTGAAGAAGCAGCAGCACGAGGCTCGCCACACAACTCGGCACAGCGGTCAAACGGTCACTTCGACCGATTTACCGAATACCCCGGTCCGGAAACGCCAAACTGAGGTCTCACCCACTTCTGACACTTCTTATCCCAAGGCCGGCTATTACCGACAACCTCTTAATCCGCCCGATTCAAATTATCAGGTGACACCTCCTTCATCCTCTGGTGAGTCAACAACAACACAACTCCCTCCCCTTAAGACCGTTGCTGGGTAAGTTTTAACTGAATCTGTTGATGCTTTGTATTTGCATGTTGTTTTCATCCTTGCATCTTTTCCTTTTTAGAGCCAAGGCTAGACCCAGCAAGAAAAGTCGAGTGAATAAACCGTCTGAAGAATTGGTTGTTGAACCGGAGCAAACCACTGATCCGGAAGGTCCTCGTGTAGACACTGTTGTTCATGAACCACCCCCTCTGGATTATGATTTGAATGAGCAAACAGAAGTTGATACCTCTGTGCCAGATGATAAACTGGCCAGTCGAATCCGGGCTGATGACGGATCTTCTAGTCCAGTGAAGACGACTGATACTCCATCAACTCCATAAAAGGCTGTTGGAAATAAAGAAGATGAGGTTATCATTACCGGTATTGGCCACACCCCTCCTGGCCAACCTGTTGTATTGGCGAAACATAGTGCCAAAGAAGAACGTGCTGCCATGGAGAAAGGCAAGTGGAGCACCGATTTATCAAGCTATGCCCACTTCAGTGCTCAAGAACTCCACTCTGGCTTTCTAAGCCGTCTGCACACAAACCGTGATTATGAAGCCGGTTTGGTGAATTTGATGAAGGAGCGCTATGAGGTAATGACATAACTTTTCCTTTCTTAAGTCCAATTGCAAATACCAACTCTAGTAGGCCCCAAGGGCCGGTTTATGATAGTAATCATAAATCGGGACTTTGTAATATCTCAACCCTTGAATACTTATCCTCCATATGTCAGGTGATCCTTTGAAATAAACCGGTACTTTATCGTTGTATTCCTGTAGTTTTCATCTGTGTAGTCCCCAAGGGCCGGTTTATCTTTCCAAGGTAAACCGGGTCTTTAATCAATGCTTCAACTGTGAACAGATGTACATTAGCTCCCAAGTGTCAAGGATAATGCGTGCATTGTACTTGGGACTTGCAAAATTTTCTGATGATAGAGCAAATAGGCATTAGCCCCCAAGTACAAAGTGCATAACTTGTTATACGCTTGGTACTTCAAATATACATATCCCATTGATGATTTATCTTGCCCTTGTAGGCCGAGCTGAGTAAAAGGACGCTCAAACCGCTGACCTTCAGGAGAACATTAAATCTCAGCAAGCAAAGGCTTCCAAGGCTAAGGAAGAACTAACAAATGCTTTAGCAGCCATGGAGAAGCTGAAGGAAACCTTTAATAAAGAGTGTGCAGACTGGGAGACAGAGAAGGCCGGTTTAACAAGGAAAGCCGAAGACGCAGAAGCAGCCCTGAAGATGGTGGTGGAAGAACTGACCGGCTTAAAACGGCAGATTAATGCCATGACCTCTGTTGTATTTGGTGAGTATTCTCATATGAAGTTTTTCCAATTCATAATATCTTATCAATAGCCGGTTTACTGATGCTTTACCATGACAGGGACCCGCATCACTCATCTGGGTGCCGACATGCGGATGAATCTTAAAGCGGCCTATACTTTGATAGAATAGCTGTATTCTGGATCCCAGCGAGCCATTTGCACTGCAGCTTATAACAAGCCTCCTCCAACGCTGATAAAAGAAACCATCGAAAAGCTGGCCATGCTGCCTGCCCAGTTGGATGAACTGAAGAGATCAGCCGCAAGGTCAGGTGCACTGACCGCGCTAATCCGGGCCAAGGCATGGATTCCAGATCTTGAACCGGCAGATATCAGCAAAGGTTATCCTGGTGTGAAGGAAGACTGTTCAGATTTCAACAATGACGATCTCCAAAGGCTGACAAAGGAAATGCGGCCTATAGCAAGCAAATTGGTGTATGACACAAATCTATCTCACTATCAACCGGTTTACGATGTTGAGGGGAAAAGACAGCCCGCGTCGATTCATAATGTAGAAGATCTTGTTTCGCCAATCCATAAGCACACTTATGCTCCTGGCATTGATCCTTCCAACCTTATTCATGAAGAAGCCATTTTTCAAGCCTTAACTGGAATCGATTGGTCAACGATTGATTTCCAGTGACTGGGTAGGGATGAGGAGAATGCACCCGCTCAAGATGACCCTCAATCTTCAAGCCGTCCGGATGAAGAATCTTAATCCGGAAGCCGGTTTAATCATTTTCCAAACTTGTTGAAACAATTATCCGATGAGGGCACTAAACCGCCTTGTAATAGGCTAGTTCAAATACTTATCTGCTTATGCCATTGAGCATACTTGTTTTGCTTGATATTGGTAACTCGCCAGGCTTTTGGGATCTATTATATGCATAATCCACAGTGGCTTTATTTAGCTTGTTCTTGCAAAAAATTTGAAAGTGTCCTAGCGGTTTACCGCTGGACGGGTCATGGTGCCCAAACATATATATATATATAACCTGGATGCCGAACCAAGGCTGTCATATGTAGATATAAAATAGATGATACATGTGGTATATCTTGTTTGGCTTACCAACTGTTGTTATAACAAAAGGTGATAACACCAATCTGGAGTGTTGATGACTCCTTGCCTCCTTGTCGGCTCATACCGAAATCTTTCCGGGTGATGGTAAACACCGGTTTATGCATATAATTGTGGTGACCTGTAGCCAAACCAGACCGGAGCAATATTATTGCCGAATTAAAACTGACCATGTACTGACAACTTAGCATTGAAAGCCATGCCGGGTTGTAATAAACACCGCTTTATCAGAAAATATTCATAAATCCCTTATCAAAAGATGTTTAAAACAGCAAATACAAAAGAAATATGCAAGGCTTTTCATGGGCTGCCAGGCCCTAAATCGAGGCTTTTCATGGGCTGCCAGGCCGCCGAGTTAAACCATTTTTCAAAGCCTTTTAAGATGGGCCTCAATCTTTAACCAATCATCGTTTTAACTTTGACAAGTTCAGGGTCTATGAGATTGACTTGTCAAACGTTCGATGGGTCATACCAGGTTTACCTGGACGGAGTGGCTTACTTAAAGAGGCAGGATAACCCGGGGTTTTAGGTGAATACACCTGGCTTCCAAGCCTGGCTTGATAGCCTATTACAAGGGTGCAAGCTCGTTCTTCTTTGAGAAGCAAGGAGCCCCCAAGTAATATTTGAGCTATGCTCAGTAGTTACCTATGTTTGAGTTGTGCTTTATGCAACAGACTCTCTTTGGTTCCACATAATTTCCTTTTGGCTTTGAGCCTATCAAAAGGTGTAGCTATGGTGTAAATACAACCAAGCCCCCTAGTGATTTCCCTTTTTGGTCTTAAGCCGATCAAGAGGTGTAGCTATGGTTTGAATATGACCAAGCCCCCTAGTGATTTCCTTTATATCTGTGTGGCTTTATAGGCCGGGTTAATAGAACTCCGCTTTGTAAGTAGAAGCCCCAATGTAACCACACATGATGTAAAAAAAAGAACAGAGACCCCGCTTTACCTGAGGCTCCAGTTTATTATATAATATATACATTGTCATAAGTACGTACATAAGAAGAGCCTGTGGCTCAAGTATAGTAAGGCCGAAGAAGAGCTATATTTCATGGCCGCTGGGTCTCCTCCTCCGATTTGTGTGAGTCTTTGTGCTCTCGAACATCGATAAGGTAGTATGACCCGTTGTGCAGGTTTTTGCTGACCACAAAAGGTCCTTCCCAAGGTGGGGATAACTTGTGCATGTCAATCTGATCCTGGATGAGCCGGAGCACCAGATCGCCCTCTTGAAAAGTTTTAGTCTTAACCCGACGGCTGTGATAACGTCGGAGATCTTGTTGATAAATCGCCGACCATGCCGCTGCGAGATCACACTCCTGATCTAACAAGTCCAGTGAGTCCCGTCGTGCCTTCTCATTTTTAGCTTCAACATAAGCCGCCACACGGGGCGAGTCATGACGGATGTCACTAGGGAGAACCACCTCTGCTCCGTAAACCATGAAGAAAGGCGTGTAACCCGTAGATCTATTTGGTGTGGTGTTGATACTCCATAATACGGAAGGTAACTCCTCCACCCAACAACCCGACGTCCGCTTTAAAGGAACCATAAGCCGGGGTTTAATACCTGTCAAAATTTCTTGATTTGCCCGCTCTGCTTGACCATTAGACTGGGGGTGAGCTACTGACGCTACATCAAGCCGGATGTGCTCACGTTAACAAAATTCCTCCATAGCACCCTTGGACATATTAGTATCGTTATCAGTTATAATGCTATGTGGAAAACCGAACCGGAATATCACCTTTTTGATGAATTGGACCACCGTGGCTGCATCACACTTACTGACTGGCTCTGCCTCTACCCATTTGGTAAACTTATCAACCGCCACCAACAAGTGGGTCTTTTTGTCCTTGGACCTCTTAAAGGGTCCAACCATATCTAGCCCCCAAGTTGCAAACGGCCAAGTGATAGGAATCATTCTCAACTCTTGAGCCGGAACATGAGCGCGGCGTGCAAATTTCTGACAACCGTCACACCTTTTTACTAAATCCTCAACATCAGCATGAACCGTCAACCAATAGAAGCCGTGACGAAAAGCCTTAGCCACCAAGGATTTTGAACCGGCGTGGTGACCACAATCTTCTTCATGGATTTCTCGCAAAATCTCACAACCCTCTTGAGGAGACACTCAATGCTTAATTGCTCCTGTGACGCTGTAATGATGTAGCTCCCCGTTGATAACGGTCATTGACTTGGATCACTGGATTATCTGCCGGGCCAAGGTTTCATCATCCGGTAACTCGCCTCGGTTCATGTAAGCCTGGTACAGGACTGTCCAATCTGGTATAACATGCAAAGCCGCCACCAACTGGGACTCCGGGTCAGGAATAGCCAACTCCTCCTCTATGGGTATCTTGACCGATGGATTATGAAGTATGTCGAGGAAGACAATAGGTGGCACCGGTTTACGCTGAGAGCCTAGACGACTTAAAGCGTCCGCCGCTTCATTATTTCGCCGGTCTATATGGTCAACTTGATAACCCTTGAAATGACCAGCCACTATGTCCACCTTTCGTTGATATGCAGCCATGAGCGGATCCTTAGAATCCCAGGTGCCAGATACGTGCTGAGCCACCAGGTCCGAGTCACCGAAGCACTTAACCCGGCTTAAGTTCATCTCCTTAGCCATGCTCAGACCATGGAGTAAGGCCTCATACTCAGCTGCATTGTTAGTGCAAGGGAACATAAAGCGGAGAACATAACAAAACTTGTCACCTCGTGGGGAAGTTAATATGACTCCAGCCCCTGATCCCTCCAACTGTCTAGACCCATCAAAGTGAACGGTCCAATATGTGTTATCTCGCTTTTCCTCCGGTGCCTGCAACTCTGTCCAATCATTGATGAAGTCCACAAGTGCTAGGGATTTGATTGCTGTGCGAGGCGTGTATTTTATCCCATGAGGTCCAAGCTCAATAGCCCATTTGGCAATCCGGCCAGTTGCTTCTCTGTTTTGAATGATATCTCCCAGAGGGGCTGAACTGACCACTGTGATAGGATGACCCTGAAAATAATGCTCGAGCTTTCGGCTTGCCATGAAAACCCCATACACCAGCTTCTGCCAATGCGGTACCTCTGCTTTGACTCGATAAGCACCTAACTGATATAATAAATCGGCCGTTGAACCGGATACTCCTTTCCAGCCTCCTTGCACTCCACAAAAATAGCCACACTAATATCCCGGGCATTAGCAGCCACATATAGCAATAAGGGCTCTTTATCGACTGGAGCCGCAAGGACTGGCGATTCAGCTAACCGTCTCTTCAAATCCTCAAACGCTTTATCAGCCGCGTCGCTCTAGACAAAGTCATCCATTTTACTTTAGCATCTGATATAAAGGGATAGCCTTCTCCCCAAGACGACTGATAAAACGGCTCAAAGCCGCAATCCGGCCTTCTAAACGTTGAACATCATTGATACATGCCGGTTTAGCCAGAGAGGTGATAGATGTGATCTTCTCTGGATTAGCCTCAATGCCCCTGTTGGACACCAGAAAACCCAAGAGCTTGCCTGCCGGAACATCAAAGACACATTTGGCCGGATTAAGCATCATCTTATAAACCCGGAGGTTGTCAAAGGTTTCCTTCAAGTCATCTATCAGTGTTTCCTCCTTCCTAGATTTCACCACAATGTCATCCACATAAGCATGAACATTGCCCCCAATCTATTTATGAAGACAATTCTGAACACAGCGCTGATAAGTCGCCTGTGCACTCTTGAGCCCAAAAGGCATGGATACATAGCAGACGGCTCCAAAGGGAGTTATGAAGGCTGTCTTCTCCTGGTTCTTAACTGCCATTTTGATCCGATGATAACCAGAATAAGCATCCAGAAAACACAAACGGTCACAACCTGCCGTAGCATCAATAATCTGATCAATGCGTGGGAGAGCAAAGGGATCAGCTGGACAGGCCGTGTTCAAGTCTGTGTAATCCACACACATACGCCAAGTGACGTTTTTCTTAAGTACCAGCACCGGATTAGCTAGCCACTCAGGGTGAAAAACCTCCACGATAAACCCTGCTGCCAAAAGCCGGGCTACCTCCTCACCAATAGCCTTACGCCTCTCTTTGTTGAAGCGGGGGAGAAACTGCCTGATCGGTTTAAACTTAGAATCTATGTTAAGGGTGTGCTCAGCAAGTTCCCTCGGCACACCTGGCATGTCAGAAGGCTTCCATGCAAAGATGTCCTGGTTCTCACGGATGAACTCGATGAGCGCGCTTTCCTATTTGGGATCCAGGTTAGCGCTAATGTTGAACTACTGAGATGAATCGCCAGGAACAAAATCAACCATTTTAGTGTCTGCAACCGATTTAAATTTTAGCGCCAGATCATGCTCTGTAGTTGGCTTCTTCAGAGAAGTCATATCTGCCGGATCAACATTGTCCTTATAAAACTTCAGCTCCTCTGTGGCACAAACCGACTCAGCATAAGCCGCATCACCCTCTTCACATTCTAAAGCAATCTTCCTGCTCCCATGTACTGTGATGGTCCCCTTATGACCCGACATCTTAAGCTGTTCATAAACATAACACGACCTCGCCATGAACTTGGCATAAGCCGGTCGTCCGAACAGGGCATGATACAGACTCTTGATTTTCACCACCTCAAAAGTCAACGTTTCTGACCTTGAATCATGATCATCTCCAAAATGCCACCTCTAGGGCTATCTTGCCCACTGGATACGCCGATTTACCATGCACCACACCATGAAAAACGGTGTTCGATGGTTTAAGACTCTTATGTGTCAATCCCATATGGCGGAAGGTATCATAGTAAAGGATATTGATACTGCTCCCCCCATCCATAAGCACCTTGGT
>NC_041392.1:146020611-146034268 GCF_002162155.2 Triticum dicoccoides
TCCTCTCGACTCCATAAAATTGGTTGTTCAGACCAGCGCAAATACTGAGGCACTGCCGATTCAACAGAGTTCATGACCCTTTTGTGAAGCTTCTGATCACGCTTACACAAGCTAGTAGTGAAGACATGATACTGCCCACTATTCAACTACTTCGGATTGCTCTGATAACCCGACTGCTGCTGCTGCTGCTGATTCCCCTGATGGTTATAACCTCCTTGATTGCCATGTCCGGTCTGATGGCCTTGGAATCCTGAATCGGAGCTGCCGCCTCCGTAACCCGGCCCATGAAAACCGCCTCCTGAACTGCCAGGCGGGCCATTGTCGTATTGGAACATATTGGAATTTTTGAACTCTCGCATGATGAAGCAATCCTTCCAAAGATGCAAAGCTGGCTTCTCCTTCGATCCATGCTTTGGACAAGGTTGATTAAACAGGCGCTCCAGATTAGGGCCTGACCCTCCGCCCCTCTGGGGCGGTTTGCCCTTACGACGCTGACCGTTATCCTGAGCATTGGTGTTATCCACAAAGTCCAAACTATTTTCTGCCTTGCGCTTACCATTGTTCCCATGACTTGCTGGATTGTGCTGCTGCCCCTTGGCATTGCCGTTCTTTTTCCCCTTCCCCGTTTTGTCATCCTTAGACTCAGGGTCTTTGGTACTATCTGAATCAACATATTTCACCAAAGCAGCCATAAGGGTTGACATGTCATTGCAGTGACGTTTGAGCCTCCCTAACTTTAGTTTTAATGGCATAAACCGGCAATTGCCCTCCAACGTCAAAACCATTGTATCCGCGTTGATGCAGTCTGATGAATGTAGAATAGCTGAGACTCGCTTCACCCAATAGGTTGTAGACTCCCCATCCTCTTGAACACAAGCGGCCAGGTCCACAATCGACATAGGCTGCTTACATGTATCCTTAAAATTCTGGATAAACCAGTTTTTTAACTCGGCCCATGACCCAACAGAGTTAGCCGGTAAGCTCTTTAACCAAGTACGAGCTGTCCCCTCCAACATCATGGTGAAATACTTAGCACACACCGCTTCATCCACATCCAGCATCTCCATCGCCATCTCATAACTCTCAACCTATGACTCAGGGGGTAACTAGGCAGTGTAATTGGGCACCTTACGAGGGCCTTTAAAATCCTTGGGTAGTCGCACGTTACGCAAAGCGGGGGTGAGACATGGCACCCCTAAAGAACTGAAGATCACACCTGGCTCCACTGAAGCGGTAGGACAAACTGGAGTAAGCTGACGAGCCGCATGCTGTGCCGCTAACTCGGCTTCTCGACGTGCACGACCATGATCCACCACATCCTGCGCATTAGCACCACCACCCGCCGGGTTATGCCCTCGCGGCGAGTTACAGTGACGTGCACTACTTGACGCGACCGGTTCATCAATGTGCCTGCTGTAGCTCCGACTTGGACGGAGGGTGGAGTGAATCCTCTCGCGACTATGCGAATAAGCCTGCTACTGGGTTAAAGCTGTCTGAAGGAGCTCTCTGGCCCGTCGTGTCTCAATCACCACCAGTGACTCGCCGTCGATTGGGAGAGCTGCCAATCGTGAAGCGGCGGCTACTATGTTATCCAACGGGTTGGAGTAATGCCCCGGGGGCGTCGGAATGTGCTGTGACAAAATATTGTTCTGACAAGGCGGGTCCATCGTGCGTGGCTCAACCGGCACTCCCGTTACCGGTGCCTCAGTTCGGTTTACCACCAGCTGGTTACTGGTTCCTGCTCCTGGCGTATTGAAGAGATTTCTTGGCTCATAACCCGGCGGGAGGTGCGACCGGTATCTCCTCCTCCTCATGACATCATCTGAGGCACTCTGATCCAGCCTAAGCCGGTAGGCCTGAGCTTCTATCTCGGCCCGTTGTGTAGCCATCCTGGCGTTCTCTGCTGCCAGGTCCGCTTTAGCCTGAGTTATCTGATCTTTCACCTTTGCAATCTCCGCGTTGTGCTGATCTCGGTTTGCTGCATCCACTTCTGCTGCCAGCATTGTTGCTAAAGAGTCGAACAAATCAGACAAAACCTGAGCCCGAGGTGGCGCAGAGCCCCCTGCTCCCGCTGGTGCTGCTATTGCTGAACCGGAGATCATTGCCGCGACGGTGGAAGAGTGTTGCGCTGGTTGTGTACCGGCCATGAAGACCGCAACCTGGCTTGGCAGATCGAGGGGTCCCGGAATACTATTGCCATCAGAACCTCCACTAATTCGGCCGTCCTGCAGCTGATACAACGACTCGGTCTCTCCGGTTGAAGACTCATCATCAGAACAGACAATGGTTTCTCCATCAGATGCCGGTCCATCCTCATATTACGCTCCATGGATGACACGTACGAAAACATGCCTTGCTGCGGCTGAACCTGGGCCGGGCTTGCACGCTGAGCCGTCTCGATGATGTCGGTGCAGGTGTCCGGCTCATGGCCCGGCTCGCCGATCTTGCCGATGAATACGTGAATCCCACCAAAGGGGACCCGGTACCCGTATTCAATTGAACCGGCCTCGGGACCCCATCCTGCGTCGTCAATGTAGAGCTTGCCGCAACGACTTTTAGTCATCCGGCCCACCGCGTATCCCTTGAGCCCTTCAAAGCTGCCCTTCAAGAACTTGAAACCATCGTGCAATAGCCCCACGGTGGGCACCAATTGTCATGGTTTTGTCACGGCAGATGTCCTCGTGAAAGGACTTAGTCGTGGAGCCGTCGCTATGGGTTAGCTTAAAGGGGTTAAACCGGACAAGGGACACGAGAGTTTTATACTAGTTCGGCCCCTTACGATGAAGGTAAAAGCCTACGTCTAGTTGTGATGGAATTGCTGGGGTTTCGATGACCAGGGAGCGAATCCGCTTTACCTGGCTCTCGAGTTGTTGTTGTGAGTTGTCCCTAAACCGCCGTCGGGCCGTCCCTTTATATACATAGGTCGACGCCCGTTGGTTTACAGAGTCCCGAGGCCGGATCATTAATGTATCCAACTCGGTCTCTATCCTTCCTATCTTAGAATGCAAGTTACATGTGAAAGTCGGTTTACATCTACAGGCCTTAACCCACCTTTGGGCCTTGGGCCTTCATAAAGCGCCACCATCCTCACATCTTCATGGGCTTCTAATCTTCATGGAGTTAACCCGGCTACTCCTGGCCGGTTTACATCCAATGGTAATATCCCCAACAGCCCGGGGACTGCGGCAGCCGCACCCGGCCGGGGGACTTCAGAACCCGGCCCGGGGACTGCAGCAGTCGGCCCGGGTACTTCATCGACTCAGCAAGCGGCAGCCGACTCCAGCCTGCCAACTCCCGGCCTAACCGCCCTCGTGCAAGTTGCAGTTCTGGTAGTCAAAGAAGTAGCAGCACCTTCATGGGCACAACCCATCCTCAACTTTCTGGTGAACAAAGAGCTACCGACTGATGAGATCTCGGCCCGGCAAGTCCAACACCGGGCAGCAGCATTCATCATTGTCAACAGAGAACTTGTGAGGCGCAGTGTCACAGGTGTGTACCAGCACTGCGTGGAGCCAGAGCAAGGTCAGGCAATCCTCAAAGATATCTACCAAGGCAAGTGTGGCTACCATGCGGCTTCAAGTGCTCTTGTTGCCAAAGCTTTCCGCCAAGGGTTTTCCTGGCCGACTGCCCTAGAATACGCCAAAGGCTTGGTCCAGAAATGCAAAGGGTGCCACAAGTTCCACTCTAAGCCACATCAGCCGGCTTCTGCACTCAAGACCATCCCCATTGCCTGGCCCTTCGCTGTCTAGGGGCTGGATATGGTGGGACCAGTCAAGATAGCACGTGGCGGCATGACTCATCTGCTTGTCGTGGTGGACAAGTTCACCAAGTGGATAGAAGCAAAACCAATCAAGAAGTTGAATGGTCTGACTGTTGTGACTTTCATCACCGACATCACCATCCGGTATGGCATACCACACAGCATCATCACCGACAACGGCACAAACTTTGCCAAAGGCGCCTTGGCTCGTTTCTGCGTGACACAGGGCATTCGACTGGGCTTAGGGTCCATTGCCCATCTGCAGTCAAATGGCCAAGTGGAGCGAGCAAACAGCCTCATTTTGTCAGGCATCTAGCCCCGACTGGTCGAGCCTCTGGAGCGCTCGGCTGATTGTTGGCTCGACGAGCTGCCGTCCGTCCTCTGGAGCCTATGCACAACTCTAAACAAGTCAACCGGCTTCACGCCCTTCTTCCTCGTCTACGGTGCCTAAGCCGCCATCCCGACGGACATAGAATTTGACTCTCCTCGAGTCACCATGTACACCGAAGAGGAGGCAAAAGAAGCATGAGAAGACGGTGTCGATCTACTGGAAGAGGGCCGGCTACTGGCACTCAGCTGGTCCACCATCTACCAACAGAGTCTACGTCAATACTACAACCGGAAGGTCAAGCCAAGATCCTTCCAAGAGGGAGACCTTGTGCTCCGGCTGATCCAGCGAACAGCCGGCCAGCACAAGCTCTCGGCACCTTGGGAAGGCCCCTTCATCATATGCAAGGTGTTGGGCAACGACTCCTACTAACTAATCGATGCTCAGAAGCCTCGAGCATGCAAAAGAGACGACTCCGGCAAAGAGACGGAATGACCATGGAATGCAAACCTCCTCCGAAGGTTTTACAGTTGATGCAGTATGTACCAAGCCAACTTTTGTATTAAGTATGAAGACTCCGGGTCCCCCGAGAAGAGCTCGGGGACTGCCTTCCTTTATCTATATGATAAGTATTATGCCTATGAATGTGTTAGTCCGCCTAGCACCGGGTTCGACCAGTCGACTCGGGGGCTCGCCGCCTTGTACTATGTAATGCCTCCAGCAGCCAGACAAGTAATGTGTTGGCACTTAAGCCTTCTCCTGCCAAAGCCGTAGCTCGTAGAGCGGCTGTCCGGCAGGCAGGAGTCAAAGGCAGAAAGGGTGCCCACATGAAAATGGCCAAGGACCCAAAAGCGTGTGCATAGTTCAAGCCGGCTTCCCGCCTCGCCGACCGGCTTCTACTTAAATTGCTAAACGCTCTAGTCGGCTAAGTACTTGCCTTCCCGAAAGTGGCTAAGTACTTGACCCAGCCACAGTCTGCAGAGTGGCTGTTCGGCTGGCAAGACGGCAACTGATGGAGGGCGGCAAAGGAAAAAGGCCAAGGAGCAGAAAGCAAGAAGAGATAGAACTTGGAAAAAATGTTTACATAACAATAGTCCCTTGGCCAACATTCAACAAAAGATTGAAATACACCCCGCGGGTGGAATTGTGCGAAGCTATCAAAGTTTGTTGAGACTGATAAGCAGGTAAAAACAAAGATAAACTGGCAGCCTAGGGAGTAGCAGACGGGTTCGATAGAACGGTGGTGCCGGTTGGTGGAGTGGCCGGCTGGTTGGTCTCCGCCTGGTCGCCATCAGCGGCAGTCGGCTTGCTTGGGGCACGGTCGAGCTGAGGCTGGCCGTCCGCTCCAACCTCTGGCGCTTCCTCTTCACCTTCCTCGTCCTCCTCGTCTTCTCCCTCGTTGCTGGAGTCGATCACTTCGGCCGAGTCCTTGCCATCCTCCGGGTTCAGCCCAAACCACTCTGGTGGCACCTCGGCACCATTCTCAGCCAGCTCCGGGACGAAGACGTTGGTGTTGGTGTACTCGGCGATCGCCGCTGCCCGCTTGATGAGATCATGCTCCACCGCCACCAGCTCCTCCTGGGCCTCCTGTCGAAACATGGTCAATTGGGCTAGATTCAGCCCAGGGTACCACGCCTTGATGAACTCCAAGGCCCGGCGTGCTCCAGCCCGGTCCGAGGAGCCCTTCCAGGCCTCAAGACAGCCGGCGCCACTTCCAACCAGTCGGCAGTCCTGCTGGGAGTGCGTGGAGCCGGCCTGTCTGGCCACAGGGCGGAGATCGTCTGGGCCCCGACACGCTGAAGATGATGCAGCATTCGATGAGCCGGCCGAAGGTGGGCCTGGATGCCGAGGAGCTGCTCACTAAGGGACCGGGGGCATCGGCAGCAATCTGCGCTCCTTCCGCCCTCCATTCCTCGCGATAGGCCTCAATAGCCTGGTTGGCGACGCTAGAGTGGCCAGGGAAGAAGTCTGCATGAGCAAAAAAGCAAGTAAGGCAGAAGCCAAAAGCTAGAAGCCGGCTTGGTCAGCAGCCGACAGCTTAAAGAATGAAAAAGGAAGAAGTTTGCCGTCAACCATGTCTTCGATCTCACCGAAGCTCGCAGTCAGCATTGCCTCCTTATCAGTCCAGGCGGAGTGTTCGGTCCCGAACTCAGCAAGGAGACTGGACTCCTTCGCCTCCGCCTCTTTCCGAGCCGTCTTGAGAAGCTCCGCCTGCTCTGCCAGTTGCGTGGCCAGCCGGTCACGCTCTTCGGCCAGCTTGCTGCACTCCACCTCCTTGGTGCGTAAGGCGGTGTCGGTCTGCTGCAGGGCAGTGTTGGCCTCTGCAAGAAGGGAGAAAGAAAAAGGCGTCAGCAATCAACAAAGAAGAAGAGCAGTTGCCGGGGAGATCCAGCCTGACTGCTCAGCAGTCGGCCTGAATCTCGGGGACTAGAGCCCGCGGGTGTGCCAGCGCGCCCCCGCAGAGAAAGAAAACAAGGACTTACTCCGGCTCTCCGACAAGTTGACGGCCCATCGGTCCAGCTCTCGGACGTTAGAATTGAAGGCGACAACATGGAGGTTGTGATAGTCCTATAATGAAGATACCAGATGAATTAGTAATCAGAGCTTGCCAATTGAAGTTTCACGCCGCCTGCTCGACAGCCGGCCGGAAACTCTGGGACTACACCCAGTGGGTGCGCTGGCGCGCCCCCACAGAGAAGTATAATAAATACAAGAATCGAAGATGAAGAAACATACCCGGATGGCTGCTCGCGACTCCAGGAACGCCTGGTTGCACCGCTTCAGGGTGTCGGCTTCGGCTCGAAGTTTGCCTTGGACGTCCAGGATCACCTGGTTCAAAGGGCCCGCCCCGCCTCCCCGCACCCAATCGGCGGGCGCGGCACTGGTTGCCTCAGCGTGCGGGATCGAAGAGCTCGCGGCACCGACTTCCAGCGGGCGTAGCGCCGCAGCCGCCTTTGCAAACCGGCGGCGCGATGGGGTGTAGACCTCAGGAGTTTGGGTCATCACCATCTCGCTTTCGGCTGGTGGCGCTAGCGGGTCAGCCGTCTGCTTGTCCCGCGCTCCCTCAGACGGTGGTGGTGGGGGCATGACTATGTCCGGCATGACAATGTCGCCACCTTCCCTCTCCATGAACGGGTGATCGTCGCTGGCACCCCCAGTCGGCGCCACAAACTCTGGTGATGGCGGCACGGAGTTCAGGGGGACGACGAATAGCGGCTCCTGGCGGTGTGCCGCTTCATCAAGCCTCTTATTCATGGTGGCATCGGCCTCGGCCTCCGCCAGCTTCTTCAGCGCGGCGGCCTCCGCCTTGTCTGCCTCCGCCTTCTCCAGGTGGGCGGCCTCCTGCTCCTCACGCACCTCGAGTGCGTTTCGTTCCTGCGCCTCCTGGAGGTCGGCCACATGATCAATTCGCCGGCTGGTGGTGGACGCCTCCATCGACCCGATAATGGAGGCCTCGGCCGACTTCTCAAGTGAGAGTGAAGCCCTAAGTCAGGAAGACAAGGAGAGGAAGCTCAGATAGAATCAACAAGAAAGGAAGGCACAAGAAAAAAAATACTTACGCCGACACCATGGGAGGCACCTTCGGGAGTTTCTGAAATTTGGTCGCCTTTCCGGCGGCTTCCTTTCGCCTGGTCGCGGCGGTCGGGTTCTTGGCCTTCTTCAGCGCGCTGCCGAACAAAGCGGCGCCCTGTTTATGCTTTCGCGTACCGCCTCGGGTGGTCGGCTTGGTGGAGGGGCCTGCGTCCGCCTTGCCGGTGCCTCGTGAAGGGCGCGACTCCTCCTCCTCCTCCTCGAAGTCGTCCGGCCACGACTTGACGCCGACCCCCTCTTCAGAGCCGCCTGATCCGTAGATGCCGCCTGTGGTGTCATCTTCTAAGGCGGCCGCCCCCAAGTCGGGGTCGTCCACGTCGCTCACAGCTCGGTCCGGTAAGTAGGGGCCGCCCGCCCCCACGATGGCGGCCGTCGCCTCGGACATGTAGATCTGTTTCAAAAGTAAGAGGCCAACTGGTCGATACAACAAGAAGGAATCAAGATAAAGCACAGAAGAGGGAAAAGGTTGAGTATCTTAGGGCAGGCGGCGGGTTCGCACGGGAGTAGGGCTGCTTGCCGAACTGCCAAGACCCCTCCAGCTTGAGGTCAGAGATCTCGTTCACCAAGTTTGCCACCTCGGCAGCCAGCATCTCCTTGGTACTCAGTCGGCACGGGTCGCGGTGCCTACTCATCCGACTGATCAAGTGAGGCTTGCCTTTGAGCGGGAGAACCCGACGTGCGACAAAGGCGACCAACAAGTCGAACGCTTTGAGGCCTTCGGCTTCGGTCAGCACCCGGAGTCGGTTGATGGTGGCGGCGCCGTCTGCTGACACCGGCTTCGGCTTCTAGCCCCAGTTGGCCCGAGGCTCAGCCGGTGGGCCAGCTTCGTAGTTCGGTAGGTTGATGAAGTCGACAGCCGGGTCGACGTTCTCCACGTAGAAGTAAGACTACTGCCACATCTTGACCGACTATGGCAGATTGATGGCGGGGAAGACATTCTGCAGCGACGGCTGGCGCACTGCGAGGAAGGCACCACACTGGGCCGCCTTCTCCTTGGTGGAGGTGCCCAGTTTGGTGTAAAAGAGCGCCCCCACAACTCGATGGTGGGGAGGATGCCGAGGTAGCCTTCGCACATCGTGACGAAGGTGGACAAAAGCATCACGGTGTTGGGTGTGATGTGATGAGGTTGGAGATGGTAGAACTCGAGGAACGAGCAGAGGAAGGCGCTCGCCGGCAGGCCAAAGCCGTGCATGAAGTGCGACGGAAGATGACCCGCTCGCCCTCCCCCGACGTCAGCGAAATCTCCCCCTCAGGAGGCACGCGCGGCTTCATGTAGCCCGCGCCGGGAAGGCGCCGCGTGTTGCAGAGGAAGGCAATGTGGTCGTCGTTGACGTTCGACCCGTCCCAATCTCCTCCCTGCTCACGCGCCATGAAGAGCTCGACGGGGCAAATGGCGCGGCAGGGGAGCTGAGGATCGAAGCGGGGCCAAGAGGGCTCGGGGCGGAAGAGCTCGATGGAAACGAGCGGTGGCAGCTCTCCGGCGGAGCTCGGGGGCGCTACGGCGAGAGAAGGAATAAGGAGACGAGAATGGGGCAGGAGGGTGCGCGTGCTCCGCCGCTTCCCATCCTCCCCCTACTTATAGCCGACGGGCTATGAAGCAGCAGGCAGGCACGGGATCGTGGGATTAACTGTGCCCACGACCCCGCGTCCCCACGTTCATCGCGCGAGTTACCGCGCGTGGTAACTCCGCGGAGAAGCTCAACCGGCCGCCTCGACCGCGGCGGATCCGCTCGCGTGCCGAGTCCCGATAGTGGCGGGCCCAGGCTACTGTCGCGTCCCATCGCGTGCATAGGCTGGCAGGCTGGCCCGGTTGGTTGACGCCAAGTGGCATGCCCACTATGGGTGGCGGGCCTGGAGGCTTCGCTGGTACGCCACTTGGTTCCCGCCGTTGCGTTCAAAGTTTTCGGACGAGTCCGTCTAGCTGTGGCCGACTCCCTCCACGCGGCACGCTAGGCATCGGATGAAGATTCAGACCAGAGCACTCGGAGAAGGAAACTGTTGAGGCTTCTCGGCTTATCAGCTACGACGCCTCACCAGCTTCGGGGACTACTGTCGGAGTACTGGGCCACGGGTAGCCTAACATGAGTCCCTGAGCCTTTCAGGACATCGGGGCTGGCTGCGCCCCTGAAGACATCAAGAAGAAGTGCCGCCTTCTGGTGGCCGGCTGTCCGAAGCGGCCGGCTGCCAGAAGGCGGCTCCAAGACGGGCCGACTTCTTGCAGGCAGCCTCCAGAGAGGCTGGCTCCTAGCAGGCGGCCCCCGGCACCCTCAGAGTCTGCGCTCCCATTAAGAAGACGAGACAGGGTAAGGCTACAGTGTAGCCCATCACCCACATATCCAGGGCCGGACGTGGCCACAGTGCTCCGTACAAGCGGAGATCTCTGCCTGTACGTGGCACTGTTTCCACTCCATCCCTGACGTCCGTGCTGGCAGGCAGAGCCCTGTTCACATGACGACCTGTCAGTATGACCTGCAGGCGGCGGGCACTACTGGGCAGCGAGAGCCTGGAAGACGGCGGGAGCCTGACCAGTCGGACCTGAGGGGGGCCGGCTCCCAGCAGGCAGCCTGTTCCTTCCTCGGGGCCCGTGCACCATTAACCAGATGAGACAGGAAGTGGTTACAGTCATCTCCCACCGGTCGGCGGGACTGTAGCGACGCTATCCTGACCAGGAGCGCGTCATTAGAATTATGCCTACAGTAACCAGCAGCCGGCAAGACCCGCAAGCGGTGGGAGCGGCCTGTCGGCTCCATACCAAACCAGTCGGCGGGGCCCACCAGGTGGCGGGCCCTAGTAGCCGGCGGAGAAGCCGGCGACCAGAGACACTGATAGCCGGGTCCTACACCCAGCCAGATTACTATTGTACCCCTAGGGGTAGGCCTATATAAACCCCCCAGGACACCCATGCAAAGGGTTCCCATCCTGTTAGAACTAGACTCATACCTAGAGGAAGGAGAGAGTGTGCCTGCCTTCTTCTACCTCTAGCATACAGCTCGAGGAGCACCATTTGTACTCACTAGTGCCTTAGTGATCATGCGGAGACCCTGCAGAGTAGGACTAGGGGTGTTATCTCCTAGGAGAGCCCCGAACCTGGGTAAAGTGCGCCGGTGTTTGTGTCTATGCCTCATCCCGCTTCCAGGCACCGGCGACGTTCTACTTGCTCCCACCATGATAAGCCATCCATTGGCATATGTCGCACCCAACCCTCGACACTATCTGTAACCAGCAAGACATGCGCTTCGTCAGATAGCATAGTCTGCTCTAAAGACCTTGTTTCCACTCCAGATTTTTCCATGACCGCGCCGAATGGATGATGCACAGGAAGAGTAATTGAATGTACTAAAATTGTTAACAAATTTAACACGTAATAAAAATGATGTCATGATATAATTCACATATAATATGACTGGCTAACCAGGGTGGCATTGCAAAATTCACATATATGATGCCTGGCTAAACAAGATGGCATTGCATGATTCACATATACAATAAAGAAACTAAAAGATGGCATTGACACAAAGCATGTCTAAACTAAGCAGATGACGTCTTTGATGTATACAGTAAGCAATGCGAGGCACCATATGCATGATATTACCAACATCAGCATGCCAAGTTAGAGCGAAGACCTCATGGGGTAAATAGGAGTGGTCTTCTGCTTCTGAATCCCCCTCAGAACAGTTATCTTCCTCTTGATTACGATCCGTAATGGGTGGAGGGGGGCTGCCTTTGCACCCACCATGGAGCGACGTCTGCATGAAATTTTATTGCCACACAAGGCTCGTCTCTTTTGCTCTACATGTTCAGTTCCATTGTGTACAATAACTGACATGCATAGGAATAAAACATAGTGATATTATGTAAGGAGTGCATGCACAAATCCAGAGTGATGGTAGCAAACTATGGATAGACCCAAAACCAATGATAGCAGACAAAAAATAGCTTTAGTTAAAAATACAGATAATGGCTTCTTTAATATTTGTTTGCACCCAACATGAAACTCATAGTAGACACCCGAGATTAACCAGATAGTAGACAGATAGTACTGATTGCTCCCCCAATATGTACCCCACAACCATTTAAAAACTCAAGTTTCAGCATAAGTTTGGACCTGACTCAGAGTCTAATAGGTGAACACGACGATAAAGTAGCATGTCATCATATTAAGCGATGCATAACGTAAGCAGACACGGAAGAGTGCGGCCTCTCTTGCGGACCCGTGTAGTCCTCAAGGTCATCTGCTCAGTTGATGATGGTAATGTAGTTGTCGTGGCTGCGGTGGCGGGGTAGAAGATCTGAGGCGGTGAAAGACAGTCTGGAGAGCGGATCCCTGCTGTGGCGAACCCTTCCGTCGTTGGAGCAGCTGAGCTGGGGTGGAACACAGCACCGCAGGAGCAAGACAAACCACACAAGGTTTTCTTTGACACATATCTGTAATAGAAGTAATTGTGTAAGGGCTTGTTTGAATTTTAGGATTCTAAAAATGCAGGGATAGGAAATAGACAGGAATAGGATAGGAATGCACGTGCAAAATAGAGAATTTAAAAACACAAGATTTCTTTCAATCTGAGTGTTTGGTTCACAAGAATTGGAATATCACATGATGCAAAGAAGCATGGTGAGATTAAGTCAAACCACAAGAAAATGTATGGTTATAATGCTATTATGATACTATCTCTTAGTCTTGTGCTTCATGAATAGGAATTTGAAAAGGATGACAAGTGGAAATTAAAATTCCTACGGTTTTTCTTTCAAGGAGACACTAAAGGAACAAATCCTACAGTTTTCCTTTGCTCCATTCCTTTGCACCAAATTCATGAAAAGTAGTACCATACGAAACTTCCCAATTCCTATGTTTTTCTTTCACTTTTCCTTTCAAGCACCGGTGATTCTAGTAGGCAGGCTTGAGCAAGGAAAATCCTACACTAAAAAAACTATTTTTGTGCTACTTCTATTACTTTGGACCCAGGCCACTGCCTACTAGCTCAACTCCCAGGGCCATCGTCAAATGCACAGCTCAAACACGCAGAAGTAAATAATGATGGCGTTCAAGAGAGTCCATCACGGATAGCTAAGTTGCATGGTACCTCAATGCTTGTCATATAGTAGGATAAAATAATTGTATTTCCCGTTACTTTGTGTGCTAAGTGGACAATATATATAACATGTAGAGTAAAAAAGATATGCAACAAGTGTACAACCTCTTTGGCGAAGCCATGTCGATCTCAGCATGATTGGGTTGGCCGGTGAGGATGCTCCGGCTAACTTGCCTGTCGGAGGAGGGGAAGAAGATCTTAGGAGTCTGGAGATGGAGCCCGAGGTACTACTCCGTTGTGATGGATGGTTTCGTTGTTGGAGCAGCTCCGGTGAGTTGTACGACGCCGAGGCTGAATCAGGAAAGGGAGACAACGTTAACCTGAGTGGAATTCTAATAGCATCTCCAATAGATGACGTAAAATACATAACCACAAAGTGCTAGATGTAAAATACATCAGCCGCTCATCTCTGAACTTAACTATCGAAACTGAATTTAACTGTCAAAACTGAACTTGACTGTCGAAACTGAATTTTGTTGTCAAAACTGAATTTTACTGTCGAAACCGAACGCACTAGAGGTGAGGCTACACGTCAGTCGACTGACTTTTTCATCTCTGGTCAGTCGATTTTGCAGTCGTTGGATACGAAATCAAGGGCCCGCGATTCATCTTCAACCTCCACCCTCCTAAGCCACAAGCCACCACCGGCCAAACAGCCGCCCGCAGCCGGCGGTGTTCCGCCTCGCCCGCCCCGAAAACACTCCCCAGCACCGGTCCGCCGCCGCCCCGGCCATCCCACTAGCCCCCCGTGCCGAGATTTTTCTCCGGCGATCCCCACGCCACCGCCCCACCACCACCGGCGACCACCGCCCCCACCCTGAACCCTAAGATAAATAGTGGGGTACCTCTCCGACGAGCCCCCTCCCCGCTACGACTGGTTCTTCCTTT
>NC_041392.1:146034863-146062917 GCF_002162155.2 Triticum dicoccoides
AAAAGTCGATTCAGTCGACTGAAGTGTAGCTAAATCGGAGTAGCATTGCAAGAAAGAGCAATAGGGAGAGCAGCAGTGTGAGCAAGAGCAAGAGCAAGAGCAGACAAGGCAGGGGACCGAGAGCAAGAGCAGAGCAGCAGCACGAGCGAGAGCTAAAGCAACAGCAGCTCCTACTGATGTGGACGTCGCGGCCGAGGGAGCGACGCCATGGAGGAAGTGGCCGGCGACACCGCTGTGGATCGAGCCGTGCCGTGTCGGCTTGGGACCGAGCGCTGGCAGCACCGTGAGATCGAATCAAGAAGAAAATGCGGCGATTAGTGTACAACCTCTTTGGTGGCGCTAATCAGGCCACATCTTCATACGAGGAAATGGTGATGATGATGCCCTTCTGGTGGTGCAGGTGAAGATGACGGTGTGGCAATGGAGGTGGCGCGAAAGACGAGGGGAACATCGAGGCAGCTCCTTGGAGGTGGAGGACGGGGTGGCTGAACCGGCGGGACGACCAGATCGATGACGGATCCTCATTTGGTACGATGGATGAGGGACGTCGAGGTGTTGCTTTGGACGACGTCGTCTGGGAAGAGGCTCTGGCTGGGTGGCGAACGGAGGAGGGTGTGGGGCTTCACGGGTTTTCCTGGCCTCAGTGTATGAATGGGTAGGCAGATGGGATGGGAGTGGGGAACCATGGTTTAGGGACACACTTGTCCAAAATGTGGGGTAAGTTACGGAAGTACCCGCACCGATTTGAGGCGGTTCTTTCGGTTCAGGGGTATCACGGGCATTTCGCGTGTCGGGATTTCATAGGAGGTGGCAGTTTTCGCGCGCGTTGTAATTTTGGAATAGCAAGGCGTGGGTTGAGATTGTCGGAGTTGTCAGAGCACAACGAGACAAAGATTTATCTTAAATATTTCTGGGTAACAAGGCGCGGGTTGAAGAGGCGGGAGTTTCGCAGCACGATAGACAGAGACACTAGCTTGAAACTTCGGCATAACAAGGCGCGACTTGAAATTTCGGGAGAACAAGCTTGACGTGTACCCAAAAAAAGACAATTTAGACTAGTATGATATACTACGCACAATGTGTTTAACACGCACAACACACACAAACACCATTTAGACTAGTAAGGTACACGTGCATTGCACGCATGAGATTTGGCAACCAAATTATGAATAAATACCACATTATAGCATGTAAGCTTTGAGTCATATATGTAGGATGTAGATGTTCGTTTAATTCTTATAGTTCATTTCATTCAAAATCATCTAGTTTTTATGAGAAAGCTAATCTATTTTAAGATTCATGGAATTGTGCATTGTAAGGCATAAAGTAAAAACAAATCATGTAGAAAAACATTTGGGCAATTATGATACGGAAGATTCTAGAACAAAGAAGAAGTGCTTGTGTTTTGAGGTTTGTGCATTATGCTTAAATTCAACCATAGAGTCTTCTAGATTGTACATGTGGCAAAATCTGGTGGAATCTAGATGATATCCAACAGCCAGTAGTGCTCAAATTTGCCAGCTCTGCACGTTCGGATTGGCCTCATCCAACGACCATCTTTCAAAGTTAAAGTTATCCGCACACTATATAAAAAATATAATATATAATATATATAGGGGTATAGATATAGATATGTGATGCGAAAGCTACCCATCATCTCCAATTAGAATAGTGTGTCCATGCACGGATGCAATGTGGCCAAACGATGTCTGCCATTGGTATCTCAAATTCAAACCAGTCTGACCTTGTTCAATGTGTATACATGTCACATCCCTAGTTCTGGTATGACCTAGACTAGCTGGCCATGTGTGCATCATGTTTAAATTTAAATAAATTTGAATTGGGGACATGTGAAAGCCTCAGAAATCATTTTTGAAAATGACCAACATAAAAATTGCTTCAAATAAGTCCAAGAAAATGTTCCTGTTATTCTACGGAAATATTGGCAAGAGGTAAAATTCAAACCAATATTTTTATGAGCTCAGAAACATTCATTTTGGCCATTTGAATTAATCCAATAATTATTTGCTTTGGATTTATATTTAATATATATTAAATATCACTCCAATAATTCTGGAAGTTGTGAGTGGTTGTGTATATATTTTAGCAAGCCATATAATAACCTACAAAAGTTATCAAAATGATTTAGTGGCTAAACTAAATCATTACATAGGAAAAGAAATAGAAAACAGAAAAGGAAAGAATTACCTGGCGCTTACCTACAGCCCAGAGGCCCAGCACTGTGCAGCCCAGGAGCTGGTCCAGCCCACCACCGCTACCAGTCGTCTCCCACCTCGCGCCAGAAGGACGCGAGGCATGTGTTCGCCGCACGCCGGCACACGCTCGGCCACCTCCTGCTTCTGCCGCTGCCCCGACGCATCTGGACGATGCCACGCATCACCCCGAACCCCCTGACCCCTCTCACTCTTCCCCGTGGCCCTCCTATCCTCCGCTCTCGCTCTTTCTTCCGAGGCCAAACGGAGCCGTCGCCGCCGCTCGTCGTTACCGTGGCCACCAGCATCCCCACGCCCGGCCAGCGCCCCCACAAGCTCCGCCTCGACGCCGTAGAGCCGCACGCCAAGGCACGCGACCCCGGGAGGCCAGCAACGTCGTCATCACCGTCGTCTTCCACCTCGGGCTCCGGCCACCATCGTCGTTGATTCGCAGCAACCCGGCCTTCCCCGTGCCCGCTTTGACGCCTGCTGCAATCTCTGTGAGCCGCTGAGTCGAACCCCCTCTTCTCTACTTTGTTTGCTCACCATAGACGCTGCCCCCTTGCTCACTGTAGCATGCCGCCGCGCGAGCTCGACGCCGGCGTCACTCCGGTGATCATTTGGTCAGGCGCGGGTGCCTAACGCACTCACCGCACCTCGTAGCGCCTCGCTAGTGCGTCTGTTTCCTCGCTAGCTCGCTGCAGCAGCAAAACCACCAACGGCCGAGCTCCGACCGCTGCCCCGAGCTCGTTTCTGATGAGCTCCGGCCACCCCAGCTCACCCCGCCTGCTCCACCAGCCATGGCGCACTCCCAGGAACTCTTAGGAGCAAACCGCGCATCAAACCATGGCCGGAGCAGCGTTTCCGCAGCACTCCGCCGTGTCCGGCCACGCCGGCGCCTAAACGTCAGCAAGTTGATCGCTTTGACCGGCAGGGGTTCGACCCCGTCTGACCAGGGGTTTGACCTCTCTCTCTCACTGACATGCAGGCCCCGCCTGGCTAACTAAGTTAGTTAGTGATAATCCTATTTAGGTTAGTTAGGTTAGCCGCCGACATGTGGGCCCTGGCCCCTGTTAATTAGCTAAGTGTTAAATTAACTTAATTTTAAACCCACAGTCACTGACGTGTGGGTCCAGGGACTAATTAGCCTAGATTAACTGTTAGTTAGTTCTAGTTAACCCTGTCAGTTGACTGAGTCACTGACCAGTGGACCCCACTGGTCAGGTTTGACCTGGACGGCGCCTGTTGACCTGCTGACATCAGCATGACCTAATGCTGATGCACTATTACATTTTCTGGATTTATTAATAACCAGGAAATTCCAGAAAATAGTATAAACTTCTAAAAATCATAGAAATTCAACCATAGCTCCAAATGAAACAAATTATATATGAAAAATGATCAGAAAAATCCAATCTATCTATCTGTAGTATTTCCATGCATGTTTAAACAAATTAACCTTTCTGTTTAGTTAAAAACATGATCATGCACTATTTGAATTCATAGTTTGAATCTGAATTTGAACCTTGAGTTCAAATCAACTCAAACCCTTCTGTTCTTAGCTGCATTAGCTCAAATCACAGCATATTGACATGTCATGATCATGCATCATATTGTGCATTGCATTGATTGTATTCTTTCTGTGTTTGTCGGTGATTGTCCCCCCTCGATAGACGTATGTTTCGACGATGTGATCAATGACACCGATGAAGATCTATATCATCTTTAGAAGTGCCAGGCAAGCAAAACCCCCTTGTTCATTCTGATACAATCCCAATCTCTCGCTCATGCTCTCTTTTACTGCATTAGGAGAACAACGATTCAATTGTTACATGCTGTGGTAGTTGAACCCCTTTCCTCTGCATGACCTGTCATTGCCACAGTAAATAGATGAAACCCACTAGCATGAGTAGGAGTTGTTTGAGCCCTGATGTGCCTACTCATTCATGCTTGTTTGTCATGCCTGCTATTGCTTAGAGTCGTGTCAGGTCTGATTCATCGGGGATGAATTGGAAAGTTGTGAACATGTCCTACTGTATGTGAGCTAAGTGTGTTGAACACGATTTGGTAAAGGTATCGATGAGAGGCCATGTAAGAGTACATGGTGGGTTGTTTCATTGGAACCGTCCTTAAGCACCGAGAGCTGTATGTGTGATTTAAGAATCAGTTACTACCATGCATTGGGATCCTTAATTGACCCTCTCGGCTTCTTAACCACCCTAGTCCTCTGTCCAGGAGTTGCAACTAGTTTCTGGTGTTTATAGGATATGTGTTGGCGGCCGTGCGTAGCGCTGACCCTAGGGGTGGGCTATGATGCGGTAGATACACCGTGGCCGGGTATACCGGGTGCCCTTTGGTGTCTCGGAACGCTATACACATCATTTGGGGCCGTATTTGGAAACCTCGGCTGGACTCCTTGTGGATGAAACCTGGACAGGCGATAAACCTGGACTAGAGACTTGAGTGTTCAGGTAGGCCGTGGCCGACACCCTCGTTGGGCTTCCGCTTGAAGGTTGCCGAGTACATGTCGTGTAAACGGCGGTAACTGGTGAGAGCGTGTATGAAGAAGTACACCCTTGCAGGGTTAACATCATCTATTCGAATAGCCGCGTCCGCAGTAAAGGACTACTTGGTTGCCTATACAGTTCATAGACAAGTGAAAGTGGATACTCTAAAATGCGCAAGATAAGCGTGAGTGCTATGGATGGCGTTCTTATAGGGAGACGGGAGCGGATCCATAGTGGTGTATTGATTGGTGAATATGTGGACTCGTGTACGCCACCTCAAAGAGTTACTTGTAATCCTAGTTCAGGATAGCCACCGAGTCAAAGCTGGCTTGCTGCAGTTAAACTCCACCACCCCCTTTATTGATACCGATGCATATGTAGATAGTTCTGATGTAAGTCTTGCTGGGTACATATGTACTCACGTCTGCCTATTTTATGTTTTGCAGAGAGACGTTAGTCTCGCTAGTAGTTCCGTGTGGACTTCGACGTTTAGCTTGATACCTCAGCTACGATCTTGTGCCCTCGGCAGGATCTGGTAGATAGTCAGGCTTCTCAGCCTTTTTCATTTGTAGATGTCTGTACTCAGACATGTTAAGCTTCCACATGTGCTTGTTGCTTGTATGCTCTATATGTTGGGGTCATGAGAACCATGTTTGTAATGCTTGGCTCCTCGGAGCCTAATGAATAAATACGTTGAGTCGTAGAGTCTTGTTGTGATGCCATGTTGTATTTACACATATCGAGCATATTGTGTGTATGATTTGAAATGCTTGGTATGTGTGGGATCTGACAACCTAGTTGTTTATCCTTGGTAGCCTCTCTTATGGGGAAATGTAGTCTTGTGCTTCCATGAGCCATAGTAGTCGGCTACAGCTCGGTTCACCGGAGTCCTGCTAGCCCAACACTACTGCTCCGGAACACTTGACTGGGCGGCATGTGATTCACTTTGTTCCTATGTCTATCCCTTTGGGGAAATGTCACGCGGTGACATTCGGAGTCCTTCCTAGCCTGCTACAGCCCGGTTCATCGGAGTCCTGTTAGCCCAGTGCTACATCCCGGATTCGCACGCTACTGACCGACATGCTCGAGTTGATTCATGTATGCCTGTCCCCGTAAGTTAGTGCCACTTTGGGTTCACGACTAGTCATGTCAGCCCGGGTTCTTTGTCATATGGATGCTAGCGACACTATCATATACGTGAGCTAAAAGGCGCAAACGGTCCCGGGCCAGGTAAGGTGGCACCCATGGGAATACCGTGCGTGAGGTCACAAAGTGATATGATGTGTTACATGCTAGATCAGTGTGACTTAGGATCGGGGTCCTAACAATACATTACAACATGCTCGTTTCCAAACCACACCGCGCAGATCTCCGTTATATTCATGCATGCATGGGTTTCAAACATCATGATCTCTTATTCAAATATTTGAATTGAACTTTACATTGATTATGACCTCACCTAGTCTTTTACACCCACACATTGGTCTTCTCTTTATAATTGGACCACTAACTTTCTCTCGTGCATGCATGCACACACACTACCAGTCAGCATTATCCATCGCACACATGCAATCTTTTTCTTCAGGTCGTTCTCCCATGAAAGCAGACACACACACACACATCCCCCTCTCCATCATATCGGGCATTCTTTATCTCTCATGTGCATGCGCAACGATCGATGTTCCTCTATGTGTGTGTGTATATAGCTAGGTGTTTCATAGTTTTCCACATAAACCGATCAATCTATATATCTAGTGAGGTCTCACCCTCTTTCCCACGTCCACATCGATCAGTCTATACCTCTCTATATAGGATTACATATATAGCTAATACACCCACATTAATTATATATCCAACGCCCCCTCTCATCATCCATGCCTTCCGCTTCATCTCTCAGACGCCCGCACAATGGCGAAGACAGGGGGCAGCAAGGGCCCTGCCCCGCTAACATCACTATATATCGAGGCTAATATGAATGTGATCATTAGACAATTGCTGGTAAAAATGGTTTAAGTTGATGAATTGGCCCTCCTTGTAAAGGATTAGTAATGCTTGACCCCCTAGATCATGGGACATTTTTCAGGGCTTTGCCACTACGCGCAACAGCGCACGTTCTCGCCCCCTCTCTCTAAATATCGATCTCGCAGTTGTGCACTCCTCCATAGTCTCCCTCCACTCGGCCCCTCGCACCATCTTCTAGCCCCCCACCGGATTTTGCCACATGTACAATCTAGCAGACTCCATGGTTGAACTTAAGCATAATGCACAAATCTCAAAACAACAGTGGTTCACCTTTGTTCTAGAATCTTCCGTATCGTAACTGCCCAAACTTTTTTTGTAGTTGAATTTCCATTATTTGTTTTTACTTTATGCTTTACAATGCACAATTCCATGAATCATAAAATTAATTAAGGGCTTCTTTGATTCAAAGGATTCTCAAAGGAATTTTGCAGGATTCTAATCCTTAGGAATTTTTCCTATCTTGGTTGTTTGATTCATAGGATTAGAAACCATAGGATTTTTTTCCATATGATTGATTTTCACTAGATTTCATTGGAAACATCCCATCCACTCAAACCTCTTTGAAAGAATTCTGCATTTTTTCTATGCACAATCAAACACTCGTACAATCCTGTAGGATTCAAGACGACATTCCACTCTAATCCCATGTTCTTCCTATTCCCGCGTTTTGGAAATCCTACGAATCAAAGAGGCCCTAGGTTTTTTTTTATAAAAACTATTTGATTTTGAATGAGATGAATTATAATAATTAAATGAAGGTCTACATCAGGCATATATGACTCAGAGCTTACATGCTATAGTGTGGTATTTATTCATAATTTGGTTGCATAATCAGACGCGTGCATTGCATGTATACCTTTCTAGTACTTCGAGTATTGCAAAACACAATGGCACGCTACACAGTGTCTCTCTTCTAGTTCATGAAGCCACGTGGCACATGTGGAGGCGTTGTCATGACATCCTTGTGTGGATTGATCACAGTGACGTGCTGCTGGTTCCAAAAGAATGTACTCATCCTCCCTGAGCCACACTGGCGGTACATGCACAAAGCAAAGATGTGCACGCACGCCACGCATGCACTCATTCCCTCGCACGCACACGCGGGTACACGGGCGGACGAAATTTTGTACCAAGATCCACCCCATGTGATAATTGGACGCATCTAAAATCCTTCACTTCATTGATGGTCAATTAATATAGCGCATGCAAATTGAGTGGACGTGAGGGCGGAAGAAAGACATTACTACTTCACTGCACGCATGCGAGTAGTTAAATCATGGGTTGCTAATAGTACTTCCATTGGGCTCCTTCGTATTTTGTGCAATTTTTGATAGTAACATAATATTTACGCATCTGAGCAGTGTAGTCTTGAAATTTATGTTCCACTAAAGTCATCAGGAGCCATTTCGGGCCTCGAAACGAAAACCCATCAATTTATCTTTACCTTGTTTCCATCACATTCGAAAGCACTAGTGCTACAATTAAGTGCAAGCCTGCTCACACCTACTAGTACGTACCAAACCTGAACGTGTTCCGATTATGCAGGTATTAGTACTAGTGCTAGTACTTAGGTTATAAAAAGGGGAACTACCTAACCGAAAATTACTCTACCTTTCCTCCTCATAAGTGCTTCTTCTTCGTCCATCCTTGCCATGTCCGGTGCGCAGAGCTCTAGGTCGAGAACTACTTGTAAAAAGGGAGCGGCAACCAAGGCTGCAGAAAAAAAGAGAGGGCTCGCCGCCACGCAGAGACCTCAAAAGATCTCTCACGGGCTGGCCATGGCTCCCAGGAGCGCCCTAGCCGCAGAGGCAAACATGCCGAGCTAGCGGAGCTGGAGTCGTTATCCCTCGACGGCATGCCCGATCAGCTCAATAAGCACCTCATTAAGCAAAAGGAGTTCATCCACGGCTTGGTGGAGCTGCTGAAGGAGAGCCTCCCTAACATGCCCGCTGAGCTCAATAAGCAGGGGGAGTTGACCACAAGCTTGGTGATGCTGTTGAATAAGAGTATTGCCTCGGAGAAGAAGGCGACCGGCGAAATCCTAGAACTTCAGGAGGACAAGGCGAAGCTCTGCCACTAGCTCTACGTGCTGAAGGAGAAGAATGCCGGCTGGAAGAAGATGCATGAGAGTAGTAGTTCCTCGATGAAGATGTCGCATGCCCTCATCATGGAACAGAAGGACGAGTTGGCGAAGCTCCGCATCGAGCACCCGGCTGCTGTCAAGGTACGTAATGCGGCCGTGGAACAGATGATGAAGTCTCGCGTCGAGAAATCCCGCGTCATGGACAGAATGAAGAAGATGGCGGAGGAGACGCGCAAGGAGATGGAGGTCATGGAGGCGATGAAGAAGCCGTTACGACTCCGCGGCGAATTAGATCATTTGGGGTGATAATGTTCCTTCTTCTTTTGCTCCTGTGTTTCTTCTTTTGCTTCGGGTGTTTCGCCGCACGTGTCATGTTCTCTGCGAGGCATGAATAGAACAATGCTAACAATGAGATGACTAGCAAATTAGATCATTTTTATCGCCATATGGCACTGGGCTGCCGTGTTTCGTGCTCCTCCGTCGTAGTACTACTCCAATGGAAAACTTGAGTATACAACACGGTTCTTTGCTCCTCCTCAGGTCGTCGGCACATTTATACGAGCAGTCAAATCACAAGGCCCCGCCTTCCAGCAGTAATGAGCCGTCAAATCACAAAGGCCCTCGCCTCTCGTGAAAAGGACCAAGCTAGACTGCCCCGCCCTCTAGCTTTTTAAAAAATGTATATGTTTGTACAGTAGTAGTATCGATGGATTGCGCCATGGAGCAAAACTAACAAGCTGAAGTTAAAGAAACAAGGTGGTACATATAGAGAGAGCTCGCCGCCAAATTATGCATATACTATGTGACACTACCTACTATGAAGGTACTAGTAACATAGACTAGTAACTAGTCTATGTTACTCTCTACTATGACCAGCCAAAGTCGAGGTGCGGATACCAACAAGGGCATGGTTGTGTCTATACTTGGACAACTCACCCGACTGCATGCGCACCAGGTAGACGAAGCTCGTGTCGTGTTGGTGCCGTGTGCGGCCCGCACATTAACCAAAACCTCACGCCTCCATCTTAGCCTCCGCATTTTAAACTTCTCAATCTCAAGGCCAAGGAGCAACGTGAAACCTATGATAGAGCCAATCGGATGGTTCAGAACACTACAATTTGTAGCTACAGATGCGTGTGTGAGAGAGGACGAGTGCGTGTGTGCACCTCTTCTCAGAGTACAAGTGTATGTGGGTGGTATCGACCTAGGGAGCAGTGATGGTGCGTGCGAGAAGTCCCGAGAGATAGGTGTAAGGCGTCTGAAAAAAGACTAGTCTATGGGTCGCCACGAGGCTATTCCTGTCAAACGCCAAGCGTAAGATATGTATCCGACGGTGCCAGTTTTTGCATGTACACAACAGTAGAAAAAGAACAAGTACCATGGCATATGCTACACCACGGCTGAGAAAGCGTGCCAACGTTACGCCATCCGGGAATAGTGCCGCACTTTGAAACTAGAACCGTCAATAAATTTGAGCGCGTCTCGTCATATTCCAAATTACTACTACTACTACTACCATGCTATATTTAATTGCAAACCTATTCACACCAATCACAACCTAAACGGTTTCCCACTTAGGAGCGTATTAGTAGTACTCGGTTATAAATACTACTATGCTAAGATGACTTCACATTCCTCCTCAACTCCTCATCCACAAAAAACAATCAAGTCAATCAAGCCATGGCCAGCGTGAGTTCTGGGTCGAGAGATTTCCACCAGGGAGAGGTGAGCATGGAAGATGAAGCACGAGAGATGTCCCGCCTCGCCGCGAAAGTAGCCGACATGTCCAGCCGCACAGCAGTAGTAGCACAGAGGTCCCGCCGCGCCGCCAAAGCAGCACATAGGTCCCGCGGCACCATCGATATAGCAGACTGGTCCAGCCATGCCGCAGATGCATCAGAGATGTCCCGCCACGCCGCCGAAGCAGCACGGAGGTCCCGCCGTGCCGCCTGGGAAAATTTCTCTCGGGCAGGCGAGGACTCTTATAGGCGCATGCATGCGATGGTCCATAGCCAGATGGATCGGATCTCCGGTTGGGCGAGGTTGCAGGACGAGGCTACCGGTGTCATCCGGCAACTAGGGGAGGGCAATTCTAAGCTCCGGGGTGAGCGTGACCTTCTGAGGGCGAAGATCGCTGGAAGGGCAAAGCAGGAGGAGGAGACCGCTGCCTTGTTGCAGAGGACGGGCGTCATCATCAAGAAACTTATGGACGAGAATGCCATGCTCCTCATCGAGCGCAACAGGCTGGTGGAGGAATCCATGGATGCTGCTAAGCAGCGTATTAAGGACATGAAACTGATGAAAGAGATCATCGCCCACCGCGATAACTAGTCTCCGTGACCTGCAGTGCATAAAGAAAGTAGAGATCAGCGAGCCAGATCGTTGTATGTGTCTTCCTTCTTCTTGTGCCCTTGTGTATTTCAGGCGTAGCTGCATGTGGATTTTTTAATCATCTTCCTAATTGTGTAAGACAATTATTATCCACTCTCGTTGTCCTTATATATATTCATCAGTCTTGCTATAAGTCACAGTAGATGCTATATAGGTCCGTCGGATCTTACATCAAGATCCGTGCAAAATTTTCTTTCAAGATTTTCTTTTTCCTCTCTTAAATCTCAGTCGAGTGAGACATTGCCACGCCATTAAACAGAGGCTCGGGCGCTATTAATGGAGACCTTGGGAGAGAGGTGGATGGCAGATGGAGATCAAAGGGCTCTCCTCCTGATAAGCACGCGCAGGGGTCTGATCGCACGCCTCCGGTATTCAAATAGCTACCCTGCACGGCGCCTCCTAGCTAATAAAAAAAGGGGACACGTGGCGACACGTAAATGGTAAATAGAAAACCCATGGTTTCAATAATACTTGTGTTTCTGATTGTAACGTGACAACACTTGTTCCAAAATGACTTTGTTGATTGTTAATGTGTGCGCCTTCGCAAATCGGACAGCAAAATTACCACAGCATGTTGGGTGCCATGTCATGACACCAAGCCAAGTTTCAGGATTTTCATGCGTGTTTCGGATTTACAGGAATTAAAAAACCAAGTTTCTCAATGTTTCCAGCCGAGCCATCACGCCCAGATGTTTAAATTTCATTCCCATTTCTGGCATGGGACCTAGAAATTTACCTGAGGACACACATGTGATTTTTCAACCAGCTTTGGTGCACTGAAGCATGTGCTTGTATTTAAAATTTGAATTATGCACACAAAGGTGACATGTTCCCTCTCAGAACCACGAGCCTTCTTGAGAGAAGCTTCGGTTTGCAAGAAACTTATACCAAAACATGCCCTTTTCAACCTAGTTTTTTTCGTAAACCTGATGAACAATTAACCCTCGTGCTTTTGTATAGTTTGTAAGCTGGAATTAGTTGTTCTTGCCCTGTTCAACTCGGCTGTGACTGTCATATTTTCTTTGAAGCAAGGCAAATGGCTTGCCAGTCATTTAATTTAGAGTGAAATATTGTAACAACTAACAAATCCCAACCAAGGGAATAACATCACTTTCGCCAGCTGCTTGAGCTCGTTGTAAATTTTCATACGGCTGCATGACCGTGGCAGATTTGGATTCTGACATTTGGGACCCGCAGGAAATAGCCTATCCAATGTGGTGTCGACTTACCAGCCAGTCAACAAACAATTCTGCCTACCAGCCGTTGGATTGACATCCAACATCTGTCATGTATCTTCTATCTCTTGTCTTCTTCTTCCTCCAGCCACCCAAACCAAACCACCCCGTCGGCTCCGCCTGCTCCTGCCTCCCATGGCTGGTTGCGCCTCCGACGCCCTACCGTACGTACCCTCCAATGTTGGCCAGTCCCTCCCTCTATTCCCCCACACGTCCTGTTATTCTCCGGTGACATCAGCCCCAACATGCACCCGCACCCGAACCAGTCAACCCTCATACTCCCCTCCGCTAGCGACTGGACCGACACATCTTCCACGACTCCTGTTCATTCCGTCCGTGGCCTCGCCGTCGTCCTCCGCCTTGCGGCCTTGGTTCGTTTGCCGTGCGCGGTGCGCCGCCCTCTTGCGTTGTCAATGTCGTCAACAACCGAGAGGAACAAGGAGATAACTGTACGTGGAGAGGATGACCGTAGGGACCCACCAGCGTCATGGCAGTATGCAAGCAAGTGCCTCTATATTACAAGCCCAAAAATATGGTTCCTCCTAATGGTTGGACATCTGGGGCTCACGCCATTGTCAACATAGTCAATAAACGAGAGAACTACACTACGAGCGGCTGACACCAGGGACCCAACAGGTCACGCAGTTTTTTTAGGAACAAGCAATTGTTATTTATAGTAGTTTTAGGGACGGATCAAGGTAACAATGGGGCTGTGCGGGGGCTGTGGCCCGTCTAGCCAGGGTTTTATTTATGTTTACCACATCATGAGCCCAGTTGTGTTTTTTCTTGCTGAAAATAGCTAGCCTAGTTCTATTTTTTTAAAGAAAATACCCAAACGAGGCCTACTTGCTTTATCAGCCCTGCTGGGCTGCAAATCTTTCAAGACGAGGAGAGTTTCATTCGGTTTGCCCAGAAATGGGCTGTACATTTTTAAAACACATCAAACCGGGAATTACTTTCAATTTTTTTCATTACAAGATTTTAAATTCCATTGATTTTTATGCGTGGACAATTATTGGATTTTATATTTATATAAATCATTTTTCAAAATAGTTTGAATGTGAATCGATATTTCGGGATTAAAAACAGTTGACCGCAGCGAAATATGCAAAATTTCGTATACTTTTTAACCGTGGCCACAATATGGGGTGTAATGCTAACAAAAAGAAGATGTGCTCCAAAAAATTCTTAAGAATTAGCAAATGGGTTGTACATTATTAGAAATAATGCACACAAGAGCAGTGACGGTTGGATGTCCATCCAACGGCTGTCGTGCTTCTTCAATCTCTGCTCTTCCTGCTCCAGCCGCTCAAACAAGCGCCGGCGGGGCTGCCTGCTCCCTCCTCCCGCGGCCGGCTATGCTGCCACGCAGGCCTCACGGCCCCACTGGACTCCCATCGCTGGCCTAGCCATCCCTCTTCTCACCCACACCTGCTGTTATTCTCTGGGGACAGCAGATGAACCAGTAAACCCTCGTACTCCTCCGCATGGGAAACTACTGCCGAGTCTTCCATGGCTCTATGTCGTTCCCTTCCGAGGCCTCGCCGTCGTCCACCGCCCTCGTGCTCTCGGCACGGCCTGGTCAATGTGGTCAATGAACGATATCCATCGGAAGTCGACTGTACATGGAGAGGCTGACAGCTGGGTTCACGGCCTCACACAAGGAAATGCCTCCTTATTACGTGCAAAATAATGATTCCTCCACCTGACAGCTAGGACCCACGGGAAGGGCTTCTGTATTTCGCGAAAAAAAGTTCCCCCCGCTGACAGGTCGGACCCACTAGCTATATCTTTGCACGCAAGGAGGTGCCTCCTTATTACGCACAAAAAATGAATACCCCCTGCTAGCTGGGACCCACCATAGTGGGTGGCTGACTTGTGGGCCTACTAAGGGCTTTGTCAACTTAATCAATATGAACGATTCTAGCTCCAGTGACCGTACGATGTCCATCCGACGGGCCATAGTGCTTCTTCAACCTTTGGTCTTCTTGCTCCAGCCGCCCAAAGCAGCACCGGTCGTGCCGCCTGCTCCTGCCTCCCGTGGCCGGCTGTGCTGCCACGGAGGCCTCACTGCCCCCATACTACTCCCACCGCTAGCCAGGCCATCCGTCCACTCACCCGCACCCCCTGTTATTCTGCGGCGACGGCAGCCTCACACTGCAGCCGAACCAGTGAACCCTCGAACTCCTCTATGCGTGGGCATCCACTACCGCGTCTTCCCCAGCTCCACGCCATCCCCTTCCTAGGCCTCGCCGTCGTCCACTGCCTTGGTGCTCTCGGCACGGCGTGGTCAATATGGTCAACGACCGACTTCCATCGGAAGAGTACTGTACATGGAGAGGCTGACAGCTGGGTCCACAGCCGGAGCTGGGTCCATGACCACAGCCCAGTTTTTTTGTGATTTGCCAAGTAAGTCACTTTGTCAGGCCCATTGGGCTGCAATTACAGATGAGGAGAGCTTCATCCGGCTGGCCGGGAAAATGGCCTATCAGTAATGAGAAATGGGTTGTACATTTTTAAAACACATCAAACCGACATTTAGTTTCAAATTTCTTTTTTTCATTTCGATATTTTAAATTGCATTGATTTTTATGCGTGGACAATTTGTTGGATTTTATATTGATATACATTTATTTTTAAAATCAGTTTGAATGTAACTCGAAATTTCTGGATTAAAAACAGTTCGGACCGCACCGAAATATGCAAAATTTCGTATAATTTTTTAACCATGGCCATAATATGGGCTGTAATGCTAACAAAAAGAATATGGGCTCCAAAAAAACCTTAAGAATTAGCAAATGGGTTGTAAATTATTAGAAATAATGGCAGATGGGTTGTATGTTGTTTTCCATGGATTTGAGGCTTTCCTAAAAAAAAGGTTGACGCATAAGCAGTGACTGTTGGATGTCCATCCAACAGCCGTCCTGCTTCTTCAATCTCTGCTCTTCTTGCTCCAACTGCTCAAACAAGCGCCGACGGGACTGCCTGCTCCCTCCTCCCCATGGCCGGCTGTGCTGACGTGCAGGCCTCACCGCCCCACCATACTCCCATCGCTGGCCTAGCCATCCCTCCACTCACCCACACCTGCTGTTATTCTCCGGCAACGACAGACGAACCAGTAAACCCTCATACAGTCGTACTCCCCTCTGCGTGGGAAACAACTGTCGAGTCTTCCCTGGCTCTGTGTCGTTCCCTTCCTTGGCCTCGCTATCGTCCACCAACCTGGTGCTCTCTGCGCGGCCTAGTTAACGTGGTCAACGACCGACATGCATCTGAAGTGGACTGTACGTGGAGAGGCTGACAGCTGGGTCCATGACCGCACGCAAGGAAATGCCTCCTTATTATGTGCAAAATGATGATTCCTCCATGTGACATCTGGGACCCACCGAAAGGCCTCTGTATTTCGCGAAAAAATGTTACCGCCACTGACAGCTCGAACCCACCAGCTATATCTTCGCACGCAAGGAAGTGCCTCCTTATTACGCACAAAAAAATGAATACTCCCCGTGCTAGCTGGGACCCAGTATAGTGGCAGGCTGACTTGTGGGCCTACTAAGTTGACGGGGACGGAGGGCTTTGTCAACTTAGTCAATATGCACGATTATAGCTCCAGTGACCGTACCATGTCCATCCAACGGCCGTAGTGTTTGTTCAACCTCTGGTCTTCTTGCTCCAGCCGCCCAAACCAGCGCCGATCGTGCCTCGTGCTCCTGCCTCCCATGGTCGGCTGTGATGTGGTGGAGGCCTCGCCACCCCCTACTACTCCCACCGCTGGCCAGGCCATCCCTCTACTCACCCACAACCCCTGTTATTCTGCGGCGATGACAGCCTCACACTGCAGCGAACTAGTGAACCCTCATACTCCTCTACACGTGGGCATCCACCACCGCATCTTCCCCGGCTCTGCGTTGTCCCCTTCCTAGGCCTCGCCGTCGTCCACCGCCCTGGTGCTCTTGGCGCAGCGTGGTCAACGTGGTCAAGGAACGACTACCATCGGACGTGGACTGTACGTGGCGAGGCTGACAGCTGGGTCTATGGCCGCAACAAGGAAGTGCCTGCTTACTACGCACAAAATAATTATTCCTCCACCTGACAGCGGGGACCCACCAGACAGGCTATCATATTTTGCGCAAAAAAACATTTCCCCTTGACTTCTGGGACCCACCAACTACATCTTCGCACGCAAGGAAGTGCATCCGGGCAAAAAAAAACGATTCGCCCCCTGACTGCTGGGACCCACCAGCTACATCTTCACACGCAAGGAAGTGCCTGACAGTCGGGACCCACTTGGTCGAAGCGTATGTAGCGTTGTCATTCTGGTCGCGAATGTGTACGTACATACTGGTCGATGTAGATGCGCGCACGTAGCATGTACACATACGTACAGCGGCCAGTGTGCAAGAAAGAAAATACGGCCACATACGTACATACGGGTGTGGTCTCGAACGCCTACTCGCGCATACGTATGGCCAGGGCTCGTGTACATGGCTGGGTCATAACAAAGAAACTACGTCGTCGTTGTGTTCATGGGGAGCCAACCGGCTGGGTCGAAACGGAATGCGTCGCCGTGTTCCTCGGGAGGGCTTGGACGGAACAGCCGATGGAAACTAGGTCTGGCATAACGTAGAACGGAGGAAACGACCTTATGTTCGACCGTCCATGTTTGTAACGGGATCCTGTTCATCGGGAGGGGTCTGGCGTACCGCAAAATGGAGGAAACGAACCTCCTATGGTCGAAACGGGGTCCTGTTGATCGGGAGGGGTGTGGCGTGCCACAAAACGGAGGAAACGGACTTGTGTTGGAGCGCTATGGTCGAAACGGGGGTCCTGTTCATCAGTAGGGGTGTGGCATACCGCAAAACGGGACTCCAGGGACACTGTTCATCTCCACCGTCACAATATGGGCTACTGTTCATCCACCGTCGACCTCCTCCAGCCTCCACCTACGACTGTTCATCCATGGGCTCCTGTTCATCCAGCCTCCACCACGCGCTACTCCACCGGCTATTGTTCAACCAGCCCTCTCCACAGGCTCCTGCTCAACCACCCCTCCACAGGCTATTGTTCATCCAGCCCTCCACTAGGTCGTCCTGTTCATCCAGCCCTCCACGGGGTCCTGTTCATCCAGCCCCAACCGGCTCGATCGATCGGGGTCCTGTTCATCCAGAGGCAACACCACGGGGTCCTGTTCATCCACCCCCACCTGGAACTATTCATCCAAACGCCCCAGCAATGCTCACTGTTCATCCAGAGGTAGCATCGATCAGCTTCAGTTAGCAGCAGTAGCGAAGGAATCGCTCGATCGGGTTCAGTTAATAGCCATCGATTGATCGCTCGGGTTCAGTAATGCGTAGCCTGCAGTGCAATCGCTCGGGTTCAGTAGGCGAATGCCTCGCTCGGGTTCAGTTAGAGCCCAATGCCTTGCACCCACGCGCGTGTGTGTATGAGAGAAACGCGCAAACCTCCATGCATCGCTCGACCCCGACCACCCACCGTAACTGGGAACACCCCGATATTTTCCTCGCCCTCGCTTCTACCATGTTTTTTTCCGTCATGGACGGCCCAAAGAATGTCATGCAGCTGCGTCTCCGGCCCTCCCAGGACGAAAAGACCATTTTCTGCCATGATTTTTTGCCGTAGAAGTAGGAGCCCACCACATCTATGATGATACCGGGTTTTGTCACAATTATCGTCATAGAAGTGTCATAAGTATAATTTTTTTTCGTTTGGCCCAAAATGTCACAGATGTGTCTTTTTTTTGTAGTGATGCCAACTCACAAATAGATCAATGGTAAACTAGCATATGCAAAGCCCAGCGATGCTCCGGTGTTCATTGGTCCCAAGCGATCGTAAGCAACTCCCCTCTTCGATGGTCCAACAGCCTTAAGCACTGGAGAAGAAGCGCACCCTGAGCCTTTGAACATAGGATTTTCCATTGCCTGATCGTTGCGCCCAACAGATCCGTAGCATAGCGTATACTTCGCCATCTTCGCCCCTGGAAAACAAAGTCATTTCACAAATGCCATAAGCTCCAAAAGGCAGCAATAGTAGTTATGTTCAAAGCTTCACAATGTTTCCTTCTCTTCCAGAAGGAAGAGAGCAGAGCAAAAGAATCAGGTGTAGTAATGTTAAAGCTTTCAGCCACCAGCTCCCAAACTTGTCTAGCAACAATACAGTCAAAAAAGAGATGTGGAGTTGTCTTTGGTTCATCACAAAAGACACAGGTCTTGTCCTCTACATGTCTGCCCTTGGCCAGGTTATCTTTGGTCAAGCTCTTATTATAATATATCAACCACAGAAAACATGGATATCGAGAGGGATTTTAATTTTCCAGATATCATCTCTAATATTAGCAGGTATCCCCCCAAAGTTGATTCATTTGTAAAAAGACTTGACAAAATATTTGCTGGAAGAATTCAGCATCCACACAGGTTGGTTTGGAGAGTTAGACATCACAACCTTTAACTATATTAATGAGATCATCCCATCTAATCATAGCCCCCTCGTCTACACATCTCCTAAAAGTGAGTTGGATTTCACCTCCCACCCAGACCCGTGCAAGAGTGGCCTCTTGCTGTTGACATATATCAAATAGGTCCCAAAATGTAGTTTTTAGAGAACAGTCCCCAATCCATATATCATGACAGAAGGCAATACTTTTGCCATCTCCAGGGACCCACTTATAAAAGTTTTTAGCTGCTGCAAGTGCCCAGGATAAGCTTATCATGAAAGCGGACCCCAAGGTTGCCCTAGCACTAAAGAAATTGGGGCTGTTAATATTATATTTGTAGGCCAAAATCTTTTTCCAATTACTATCTCTATCATCATAAAATCTTTTCCCCCAAGAAGCCAAAAGGGCCATATTGAAATCTCTAAGGTTGGGAACCCCCATACCACCAAATTCCTTCTTCCTGGAGATCAGCCCCCAGTTAGCAAGATGATATTTATGGTTTTCACCCACATTACCCCAGAAAAAGTGAGACATTTGAGATGTAATCATATCAATAGCCCATTTGGGAAATTTAACAATAGACATCAAGTAGGCAGGAATACTGGAAGTACAAGTAGTAAGAAGGATCAATTTGCCCCTGTAGGAGAGAAATATCCCAAGCCAACCAGTTATATTCTTAATAAGCCTGTCTATAATGGGTTGAAGATCTTCCCTTCTAAGCTTTTTAAAATGCAAAGGAACTCCTAGGTATTTAAAGGGGAAATCCCCAAGTTGACAATAGAAAACTTGAGAAAAATCTTTAGACAGTTGATCAGAGACATAATAGTATGCCAATCACTCTTGTGAAAATTAATCAAACTAGAAAGTTTCTCAAAGCAAGTTAGAATCCATTTCAAATTTTTGGCACATTATAAAGAATTGTCAAGGAAGAGAATAATATCATCAGCATATTGCAGGCTGACCCCCCTAGAAATGGCATGGGTTAAAAGCCCACAAATCAAGTTTCTATTGTCAGCTTTATGGAGCATCTTAGAAAAGACATCAGCCACCAAGTTGAACAACAAGGGTGAATGAGGATCACCTTGCTTCAAGCCTTTACCCCCAGCAAAATGGAGGCCATTGGTGTCATTAATTCTGACTTGGAATGTCCCTTGGTGAATAGTAGACAAAACCCAACCTACCCATTTATTGCCAAAGCCTCTAGAAAGAAGCATTTCCTTTAGAAAATCCTAACTCACTCTATCATTGGCTTTCTCATAATCAAGTTTAAGAATCAAACCACTAGATACAGACCTGTGTATCTCACGAATAACCTCATGGGCCATAACCACACTTCCTAAATAAATCTGCCTTTAATAAAGGCAGTTTGATTGGGAGAAATAAGCTTGTCACACAAAGGGGAAACCCTAGTGGTCATAGCTTTAGAGAAAATCTTGACAACACAATTACTAAGACTGATAGGCCTAAAATTCTTCATGTCTCTATCCAGAGGCACTTTAGGTATGAGGGTAATAATGGCATAGTTCAGTTTATATATATCTAAAGCACCATTCTCAAAATCTCTAACCATCCACATAAAATCCTTTTTGACCAGCTCCCAGAAGGTTCGGTAAAATAAAAAGGAAAGGCCATCAGGGCCAGGAGCACCACTAGCATAAGAGCTCATGATAGCTTGTTTAATTTCCTCTTCAGGAAAAGGTCTCTCTAGAAGTTCTCTCTCCTCATCACTAACCATTTCATCAATGGACCAAAAATCAGCATCCAAATGGATGTCAGGTTTAGGTTCAAAAGCAAACAAATCTTTATAAAAGGAAGTAGCCACCTCAAGCATATCATTGGTAGAAGTAACCACACCATTTGGGCCATTCAACTCAGTAAGATGATTCTTCCTATGCCTATGATTAGCAAGGGCCTGGAAGTAAGCATTGTTCCTATCTCCCTCTAAAATTTTCCTGTCCCTAGATCTCTGCCATAAGGCAGTTTCCTCTTTTTTTTTGAAATCTCATCAAGTTCCTTCTTAATATCCTTCATCCTATCAAAATCAGTAACAGAGAGTTGCCGAGATTCAGACATGACATCAAGAGTATCAGACTCCATAAGGAGTGCCTTCTTCTTCTTCTTTTTCAAAGCTGCTCCTCTGTTAATACTCCTCCTATTTGTTTTCTTCCTAAGAACCCTAGTCTTAGCCATCCAGTTATCAGCTGAAGAGTTAGATGAGGACACAGAATTCCAAGCTTCTATGACCATTTGATGGAACCTAGGCTGAGAGAGCCACCATTTTTTCAAATCTAAACGGTTTAGGATTAGTTGGGGCTCTAGCTCCAGTGTTAAGGACTAAAGGGGTGTGATCACTCCCCACTCTGGTGAGTGTTGACAAAGTTGAGAAAGGGAAACGGGCATCCCAGTCCACAGAAGTGAACACTCTATCAAGAACAACAAAAATAGGGAACTCTGGTTGTTAGACCAGGTAAAAACTCTATTAGAGATAGAAATGTCCATCAGGGCCCATCTGTTGATCCAGTCATTGCAAAGAAATGCAGTTTGTTGGTTAATCTGGCCACTACTCTTTTCAGCTTCATTCTTAACCAAGTTAAAGTCCCCACAAATCATGGTAGGATAAGATGCATTTGTCAAAGTATCATGCAGTTCAGCAACAAAATCCATTTTAAATTCAAGATATGCAGAACTATAAACCAGCACCATTTGCCAAACAAAACCACCATTCTTATTTTTGATAGTAGCAACAATAGAAAATCTTTGGTTAATAAAACCAACAACCTCAAAGATATTTTTCTTAAACCCCAAGAGGATCCCTCTAGCAGTATTACCAGCAGGCAGGAATTGCCAAACAAAATTATCAAATCTATCAATAGCTTTGAGGAAACCCTCAGAAATGATTTCTCTCTTAGTCTCTTGAAAACCAATAAAATCAGGATTAGTTTTAGCAATAGTATCACACATGCACTGAATTTTTCCAGGTTATCCAAGACCCCTAATATTCCAAATAAGACCTATCATGGATTAAGCAATTTTAAAAGGACGAGATAAGCCACAAGGCTTGTCCTTAGTTAGGACAATGCGTGTTTTCCTAACAGCAACAACATTGCCAACTAGCTCAAAGGAGAAGTCAGTCGCAGGTGTACTAACTATTTCATTGATTTCAATATCTAAGTTATCAGGCAGAACTATTTCAGGATTATTGCTGGCAAAAACCAGACATCTCTCTTTCTCCTCAGCTACCATCTCATCAATGGTGTAATTCTTTTGAGATTCATCTGGTCCAATTGTTAAATTCATTTGTCCCATTTGATCAACAAGAATAGATTTATCAATAGTAGAAAAAGATTTACCTTTAAATGTTTTTGGGATCTCCAGATTTTTCTTCCCCTTATATGCAACAGCTTTCTCCATGATGCTGACATTTCCATGCCCTCTGGTAGCAGGCTTTTGAGTTAGCACAGGTCCCCATTTAGATTTGTTCTCAGGAATGGTCCATCTTTCTGGGCTTGGGTGAGTGATTCTAGTAAGGATCTCTCTAAGGTCTCACTTTGTAAGATATGGATGGCCTCAGGGGAGAGAACCCCCCAACTACTCTTCTTTAGGTTCCTCATTTTCAGAGTCAGACAAGTCAATAGACCTAAGCAGGCCCTCACAGTAATCCATACTACCAGATCTCTCCACATATATAATCATATTGTCATTCTTTCCAGAAGGAGCATTTTTTTTGAATCAGACTCTCTCCAATCACTATATCACCCTCTCCCTCATTTCCATCATCATTTTTGCATTGTTCTAGGAGATTGTCTTTCTGTTCAATCCTAACCTCAAATCCATCAGAAGATGGGGCATCATGATCAACCTCAACTATTGCACATCCCATGATAAAATTCTCCTGATCAGAATCAGGGTACAGCTCCATAGGTGAAATCACCAAACTCTGAGCCACATGCTTGCTGGTAGACCCATGTTTGGCTGAGAAGTTGGCTTTATCTAGCTCATCGATAGCCAGACCACCATCTCCTGACCCATCAGATGTATGTTCTCCATGAGTCCCTCTGCCTTCTTCTACTTGACTTTCCTCTGCTCTTTCTTCTTCCTCATCACCATCCTCATCATCACATCCACATCAATGATAGAGTCTACTCCACCCACATGTTCAAAGCCCTCAACAGTAAAACCTAGCAGGAAGAGTTTCTTCTTCATCTCAATCAGCCTCTCAAAAGGTATCTTAGTGGGATCTCTATAGGCAATTTTTATCCTAACATTCTCAAAGAAAGTCCTGAACATGCCATTCCAATCTACATCAGTAATCACCCCAAAGAGTGAAGCAATTTGAGCAAATACTTTCCATGTACACCATTTTGGAGGAATGCCTTCAATCAGAACCCGGCTTCAATCAATTCCCCAAAAGGTTCACAACCTCCCTTCCATTCAGTCAAAGTGACATTCACATCCCGAGGAAGAGAAAACCCAGGTAGCTCAATGAGGTACTCTACTTTCTTCCAAGGGGGAAATCTGACCAAGGTCTTGCTGGATAGCCCTCTAATCTGCCATGGCCATTGCCTAGTCTTGCGAAAAGTTACAGTCAGAAATTCCATCAGCTTAGTGCAGTCTACCTCTCCTTTTAAAATGTTCACCACAACACAGTTCTGGAAGTTTAGCCATTTGACTCATTGGCTACAGGAACATCAACATGGTAGAAACCAAGCCCTCGACCTCCAGTGCCAAAGAAAGCAGCAGTAGGTTGCACCTTGGACCACGCTGCATAGTTGTTGATGTTGTGATTTTACTGGCAGATAAAACATGCTTTCGGCTTCATGCAATTTCCAACATAATGATCAAGGCCCCCACAATTGAAGCAGATCATTTCTTTATACCTAGGATCAAGGACTTGTTCCACTTCAACTTCGCCAGATTGAGAAAACTGTACCTAGGCCGAGCCCGCAGTTGAGCCCGTGGATCTGGTTGGTTTGGGGGCAGGGGCTTGCTCCTTCACGGGCGGAGCAGATGGCTGCTTGCGCCTAGCGAACGAGGTGGTCTTCTGCCCCGCCACCTTGGATTGGCCAGTAGCAATATTTCCTCCCCCCCTCTTGCCTGGCGATCGACCATCTCCGACCCACGCTTCACTACCTCCGCAAAGGAAAGCGAGCCGGGGCGAATTCCCTCTCCCGAGACTTTGATGTTTTTCGGTGGTAGATCAAATGGCCGAAATGAAGCAGGGAAACAATCAGCAGCCACGAAAGAATTGCTCTCAACTAGGTCTTTCCGAATCCAGCAGACGAATCTGGATTTGGGGTTGGTCTGAGGCGGCCGGCAATGAGTTTTATGATTGTGGCAGCGCGAGGGGGGGAAGGATAAGCTAGAGCTAGCCAAAATGCTCCTCCACACTTTCTAGGGTTTCCACTTTACGTAAATGACTCACTCTACCCGCTTTCTCACCCAGGACACGTACTTTGAAGGTGGGACCACTCAGCGCTGGGTTTGAAGGGGAGGAATAGCAAAATGCCGTCGTCCCCAAAATGACATGCATGCCTAGATTTCGATCGAGCCCCTCGCCGGCGCCCAACTCTGATGAGGTTTCACCAGCTATAGAAACAACAACACGCTCCTCAACATGCACAGATTTGTGAGGGAGAACCCGCAATTTCACTACCAATTCCTCACCCTGAGTATAAACACTCGAATCAATTTGGTTTGCAATCCTTCTCTGGCGTAATCGTAAATCCCGCAACCGAGCTTTTAATGATAAATATGCATGAATGTAGTGCATACTTATCTCACCAGGCCAAGGAGGGGGTCCGATAGGTCTTCGCTCAGCTTGAATCAGTCAGGGCGGTCGATCTACTCACGACATTGGGGCCAAACGATCCCCGGCGAAAGGAACTCTGGAGGGATGTTGGTGATGCCCTCCCACGAATGCGGTCGGATGTTGAGCCTGGATGGGTTCGCCGTCCTGAAGTTCTCCCACTGTGCAGCTTGACGCGGATCCGTCGACTCGGCTCCTGGATCGCCTAGAAGAGGAGCTCTAGATCCTCGCAGCCGTCGTCTCCGATGAAGCGCGCGTGCTCGACGAAGTTTGTGTGGCGGAGGATGTGGAGATGGATATCCCCCACTCGTCCCTGTCGGGTAAGCGTTCCAGCACCACCCGACGCATCTCGCGGCGAGCCTCCGGCGAGTTCGGGTCAATCTCGGGCAGCCACACTGCTGCAGGAGGTGGGAGTGCCCACGGTTCCGCTACCCCCACCACCGGCGCAAGCCGGCGAACCTGAACGCCGCGGCGACGCGCTCCAGCCATGTGAGATCTCCGATGGGGATTTGGGGCGGGGAGAGCTCGATGAGGTGCGGGGGTGGGTGGGAGGTTGGGGATTAGCTCGCTTTAATGGAGCCTCGTATGCTTCGCCCGAGGGAGAGGGGAGGGGAGGGGAGGGGAGGGAGAGGGAGCCATCCCCCTCATGTTGTCGGCTATACCTCGAAACCGAGGAAGAAAATTTTCTAGCGATGGAAACAAAATGAATCGTTCAATTCCTAGCCCTTAATTACTACCACACAGTACATGCTTCCTACGAACTAATCACCGCACAGGTCTTTGTATATATACTAGGAAAAATGCCCGTGCGTTGCAACGGGAGAAAAAATATTAAATTCTAAATAAATTCATATTGGTGGTCCACGACCATATCTATGTGGCAGAGAAATCCGAGAATTCTCAAGCATGAACATTCAATGGTCTGTCTTCGGGATCTTCTCAGGCAACCTCATAAATTTGAAGCATTTTCTCGTTTAGTATGAGGTCAAACAAAAAAGTTAGTTCACACGCATATTGTTTATCCCAATTTCCCGCAAATATGTCCTTTCATACTCTACATACTGCTAAAAGCTAACTACAGAACGAACATACTCATTCTCCAGAACTAAACTCAACCAAATTATGGTACAAAACTACAGAACATACTCATTCTCCAGAACTAAACTCAACAAAATTACGGTACAAAACAACCAAATTACGATACAAAAAAGTTGTATATGTTTGTATTGAATGGAACATTCTTGTGATTTTCCCATGTTTCTGTTAGTCTTTATGTAGAACTTTCGTCTTGTGTATCACCGCCACATGACTGCCCTACACTCTTGCTCTCCATCACTTTATTTCACTCCAGTTTACTCTGTTGTCACATGGCTGCCTTGTATAGCTCAAGTAACCTAGAATCCACCATGTGAATTTGGGAGCTAGAACAACGCGCTCTATAGCTTCACTGCAACACCTCGTCATGCTCCGTGATGGTGCCGCTGCTGCATGCCATTTCAAATGAGTAGCCTCTCATTGTTTTATATAGCCATAACCTATTTTTCTTATCCATGAAAGCTAAAATATGATACAGTATAGTTTATTTTTATTAGCTTTCATGACACCATGTGTTTCCAAATATGAACATTGGTAGAGAAAATTACTTTATGATCTCCGCCAAACATTACAACAAACACGTGGTATACAACTGAAATCAAAATATGTACCTTAGCAGCAAAAGGCCATGGTTCTGAATCTATGGCTGGCAGAGAATATGGTTTTCATCAGAATCTACAATGGTGATATATTTTCAGAAATATAAACACTGTAATTGCCAACCTATATTAACAAGTTGACTATTACAGACTCACTTTATGCTTGCAAAGAGCCTTTCAAATAATCTTTATCAGTTTGTCTAGCTCTATCAAAGCACAGTCCAACTTCCCTCTTGAGATCTGTATAAATGATCCATTAGCTAGCAAACAACTTGTATATTGCTGGGCATATTTTTAGAATCAAACTTTTTAGTAAAAGCACCTGCCTATCAAAATCCTTGGGTCTTCCTCAGTTTCATAGTCTATAGTTCATTAACTGAAAGTGAAGATAGATGCTGGGCCGGGACCAACTGAAACATGGATCAGAAAGCAAGTGGAATGAAACATCAATCTATCCTAAGCCGTTTGAGGTGATGGAGTTCTGAGCCGCGGCTCACTGAAGGTTGATGATATCATTGGACATTTAGTTGTCTGAAGCAAAGAATCTTCTTTCAACCCTTTGTGAAAAGGCAGAATCAATGTGACCACATGAACAAGAGATAGAAGATGAGAAACTTACAATCAGGATTTGGGCTGTGTCAGTCAGGCTTGTGCTGCGCATTGGTAGGCGGTGACGCCAAAGCTGGGGCAAGGGAGTCTGCGCCTCCACTCTGTCACATGATATGCATCGTACGTCACCAAACGATCTCCGGCCACACTCATTCCTTCACCAGTGTCGTTGGCAGGCCACTGATGACAACTAACTGTGGTAAGAGGTGCAGACCCAATCCTCCGCCTCCAACACAAAATCGATCCATCACAAATGATACGAAAATAAGCAGCATAATTTTTCTGACACTTGAATTAAAAAACTACTAAAACCAAATTCATGTTGCTATTTGAACGCACAAATACACTGTATCAACTAATGCATTGTGCATGGAAAACGGGGAATTACCTCTTGTTACAACCAGAAGCTTCAGGATTTACTTTGCCTGTTAATTCCACCGACTACATTGGTGTAGCTCTCTTCCTTGCCGTGTCTATTCCTCTGCTGCCGCACGAGAATAAACAACAGTAAGCGATTTAGCCAATGTGAAGTCATCCTTTTACTTGCATCTTAAATCGGAAGTGAAAAAGAAACTCAACTATGCACATTAGCAGAAATCATACTGCCATGGGAAACAACACCAAATAAAGCATCTTCAGTTCATATATGTAAGAAAAATATATGCTAGCAAGCAATAGTGGTGCTCCCGAAACTGTAATCGTCGAGTCCCTACATAACCAGCGACCATTGTTTCGTCGCTTTGCTCGCACATCAGACATACACGCCTTTGCCCAAACATCAGGGAAAGGTTTGGGCGCTGTCATCCTTGAATCAAGGGTCAACCAAAAATAACAAATCAATCTCCATGTCCAACATAATTTGCAAAATCAAGTGAGTATTTCCTCTCTCGATCTCCTCGCTCTGCTCAACTACGGGAGCCGGCAGAGCCAGACAGGGGAACTTGTGTGCGCAAGCGTCAACTCCACAGCACGTCATGAGCCGGCGAGCAGCGCCCCGAGGAAGTGAAGATGGATGTACCAGGGAGAGGCGGCGGTATCCTTGT
>NC_041392.1:146063270-146081899 GCF_002162155.2 Triticum dicoccoides
GGGTTCGCGCGCAATTTGGGTGTCCACCGGCAGGCAGCGTGCTCCAAGGAGCCGGCGGGCGAGGCTCCGTCAAGGATATTGACCGGCGTAGGGGGACTACGATGACGACCGGGGATGGGAGAGGGTGGCAAGGGTTGTCAGGATCGGAGGGATGGGGCGCGACGGCAGCTGGAACCCTAGCGTCGGGGCGCCTCACGTTCTCGTAGGGGAGACCGGGAGAGAGGGGGCCTGTAGAATCGTTTTTATTTCCCTAGATCCCAGCGAAGGATTGATCAATCAGCCCCAAATCTCTTACATGAATTTTGTTTTGGATCTGAGAGACCCACTTGAATCGGCGGAGATCCTTGATAGAGGGCGGGATGGGTAGGGCAGATCTGACGGCAGCGAGGTAGGACGGAGGAGGCTGGGCAGCCGCATACATGGGGCGGCGGCGTGGGGTCTGCGCGTGATGGGAGATAGGCGGCTAGAAGAGGAGGAGAATGTAACCCTATCCCGCGTGTGTGCGGGATCGACGGCCCAATCACAGATTTCTCATCCCCAAATTGTACCACCTCGTTTATATTACATTTTGTCCATACAAATTATAAAAACGTATTATGACATGAGAAGAAATCGTATTGTGACGGTGAACCCGACAAAGTCAATCCGTGCTTTATTATTTGGGAGAGATGTAATTCTTCTATGTTCAAATAATATCATGCATATGAAGCATGAACGGAATAGAAGCACACGATCGAAGCAACGAGAATAAGAAGATACAATACAATGTTTTTTGTTACACAAATCATGCTTTCGACAATTGTGCATCACGCTTTCTACACAGCTGGCTGCAATTTTTGTTATACACTATGCTTCCAACATTTGTGTATTGTGCTTCAAGTGCTCAAATCGAATGGCCTCAACGTCCAGTTCTAACAAAAAACAACCTACAAAAATTGATATTTAGGAACGTAAAACAGATCTTGAGAGCAGTTAAGTAGGACAGATTTTTAGGAAGCAGTTAATAAGGAAAATGGCAATTTTAGTGGAGGACTTTATTATCCCCTAATTAGGTGGAAACTCCCACGTAGTGGGCCATTCTAATCCAACGGCTCAACACTCTCCTATTCAATGGTTATGGACTGGTCTACTAGATGCCAATTAGCGGTAGTCTGATGGCTAGTGGTTCCCAATTAAATTACTCAAACATGGTGATGGAGTACATAGTGATGAGGGTTGATTTACAAGCTAACACAAAGTTGGGGATGGAGGGAGGCATGACGGTGATGATGAAGAGGGCGCCGGGTCTCCGGCCGGTGTCAGCGTGGAGGCGCCTCCTCTCTTCCTTCTTCCTTGACTTGCTCCTTCTCTCTATGGTGGAGTTGCTGCAATGGAGGTCTGGTGGCTGTAGATGAGACTTGTGGCGGATGAAGATGGAATGAGACGACGAATATGTTTGGAGGTCTTCATATAGGAGGCATCCTCGGGTGTTCTCCATTGATCTAGTCTCCTCCCTTTCATCCAAGGGCTCAAGGGAGCCATCCACGTCCAATCACTACAAAAAAATACACTTCCGTGATGATACGTGTTTGTCACAGTAGGTCATATTTTCTGTCATGCATGTACATCCATGACAATTTTATGACAGAATCAAGATAGTTATACCTGTGCTGTCGTAGAAGTGTTCCATGACATTACCAAAATTATCATCACGGAAGTGTCCACTTCCATGACGATAAATTGCACGTCACAGAAGTGCTTTCGTCAAGCGTGACCGACACGTGGCATCCATTGTAACAAAATGTCGTTAAGCTATCGGGTCCGGTTTTGTATCCGATAACCCGTTAACAGCCCCGACCAATGGGGATTTTCCACATGTAAAATCATCATTGGCTGGAGGAAACACGTGTCGGCTCACCGTTGGGACAGATGTCATCCACTCATTGGACCCAAAGCATCTATAATATGCCGACACGTGGCACGGCCCAATAGAGGCCCATTCCTGTGAAAAGGCCGGCCCGTTTGACTTGGTCAAAAGGTGGCGGGCCGGCCCGAGGCAAGCCTGTTAACGGCCTGTTCGCATATAGCCCATTTACAGTCCGCTAACCCAAGGCCCATTTACGGCCTATCCGAATTAGGCCGAGTAGCGTCATCTGGGCCGTCCAATATAATTCCAACCCATTTTAACTTCCGGCCCATGTATGGCCCATGACGTATTTCGGCCCATATGAGTCCCTTTGTAACTCTTGGCCCATTAATGGCCCGTGGTGAAACCGATCCGTAATGAACAATGTATCGCTTTATACCCATTAGCGGCCCATTATTCCATTGGGTCGTTTCCAACCCATGTTACCTTTCGGCCTTCTAAGGGCCCATTTATTTTTGGGCTCATTTCCAGCATTCGGTTACTTATGGCCCGTTACTGGCCTTTTCTGCTTGTGGGCCAAATTCAGCCCGTGCATACAGTCAGCCCGTTTGTGGCCCGTTAATCTGTTGGGCCATTTTCATAGCATCATCAAATACGGCCTATTAATGGCCCGTTATGGTCAGCCTATAAAACGTACAATTTCCACTCTAGCCTGTTTACGGCCCCTTATATGGCCCATAGATGAGACGGCCCGTAGAAGGCCCATGGATCCTACGGGGCGTAGAAGGCCCATTGACCCGATGGCCCATAGAAGGCCCATTGATCTGACGGCCCATAGAAGGCCCATGGATTCGACGGCCCATAGAAGGCCCACGGATCCGACAACCCATAGAAGGCCCACGGATCCGATAGCCCATAGAAGGCCATGGATCGTCCGTCCCGTAGATGGCCCATGGATCGTACGGCCTGTGGACGGCCATGGTCACTACAACGTTTGGGCGAGTTGGCCCTCGTTTGAACGATATAGCATATTCAAAGAATTATCCTACTCTATACTATCACCTCTAAAAACATACACTATACAATAAAGAGACTAAGGAATAGAAACGTAGAATAATCCGACACCATACAATAAAGAAATTACAACCGATTATACCCACTGGGCATTATGGTTTGGCACCAATGATAATAAAGCATACACAAACAACAAATTACATACACTGGGCAAATACAACTCATACATCATGGATGCACATCAACATAACTTACCATTTGAACTATAATCTCTTTAGAAAATAGGATTGGCCGAATTTAGATAGCACAAATTTCAGTCTGCAAAATCTCCAATTCCTTCGTTGTTACCTCAATGTCTTGTTTCATTTTTTTGACTCCTGCATCTAATACCTGCATGTCCAGTCTCAACTTGTTGATTGTACGTTCAGAATCATGTACACGTTGTCTTGCCATCTCTAGTTGATGCTCGAGAACATCAACACATTCTAATTCCAATCCATAATCATTCGGTAACGGCCATGTCGCACTGCTCGCAGATCTTTGTGTTGATGTCACTTCATCCTGAAATGCTTCTATAAGTACACATGACTAGGGAAAAAATATAGTTACAACAGTGAAGCGAGCAAGACAAACTATTTTGTACATGGCAAAACAGGACTAACAATAATGTTACACGCAGGTGATATTTTAAAAATTATAAAAAAGGTATTCTATGCACCCTGCATACAGAAATCTCTCTTAACTCACCAGAGGAGCATGATGTTGGGGCCCAATCCAAAACACAGACAAGTTACAAACTTAGACAACACGTTGCATAGAAGTAAGCAAGCAGTTGGCCATTCTATAGCTCAATTAAAGTCTTAGGGAGCATAATGAACAACATATGATTTCATACAAACATACTACAACAAGCAAAACTATGCAATCATTAGCCTAGTATAAACTAGATTGTGAGGCTCATTCGATAATAGTTGGTTAATAGACTTCAAAGCTTCAGGCACACTTCGGGACAGTAATTAAATGGTAAGGCTTTTAATTATGTCAACTAATAGTTATACAAGTACCCAACATCAGGCATCATTCTTTGGGCATCTCATTAACTGAGGACAAATAAAGCAATTGAAAAAGAGCAAATTAACTGTGCCTGAAACAAACAAGGAATTGAACTGTTGCGTTAGATACAATGACTTACCTTAACAGGTTGAAGAGGCTCAGTGTAGCTCCTACTTCTCTTGCAAGGCTCCTTCCTAACATCTTGTACTTGGAAATCCTCTATCTTATCTTCATTGCACCCCCTCTGCAAGGTGACACAAACTAGTTACTCATCTACTTGGAAGATAAATATGCATACTTTCCAGTCTATAAACACAAAAGGATGAGATTATAACAAAACAACACCACTGTTAGTGTCAAAACCGGCGGATCTCAAGTAGGGGGTCCCGAACTGTGCGTCTAGGCGGATGGTAACAGGAGACAAGGGACACGATGTTTTTACCCTGGTTTGGGCCCTCTCGATGGAGGTAAAACCCTACTCCTGCTTGATTAATATTGATGATATGGGTAGTGCAAGAGTAGATCTACCACGAGATCAAGGAGGCTAAACCCTAAAAGCTAGCCTATGGTATGATTGTCGTTCGTCCTATGGACTAAAACCCTCCGGTTTATATAGACACCGGAGAGGGCTAGGGTTACACAGAGTCGGTTACAATGGTAGGAGATCTACATATCCGTATCTCCAAGCTTGCCTTCCACGCCAAGGAAAGTACCTTCCGGACACGGGAGGAAGTCTTCAATCTTGTATCTTCATAGTCCAGGAGTCCGACCGAAGGTATAGTCTGGCTATCCGGACACCCCCTAATCCAGGACTCCCTCAGTAGCCCCTGAACCAGGATTCAATGACGACGAGTCCGGCGCGCAGATTGTCTTCAACATTGCAAGGCGGGTTCCTCCTCCAAGTACTTCATAGAAGATTTTGAACACAAAGGTAGTGTCCGGCTCTGCAAAATAAGTTTCCACATATGGCCATAGAGAGAGTAATATTTACACAAATCTAATCTGTTGACGTATTCCGTAGCATGACATCACACCACGGCCAAGTCTTTATTCGAATCGTTTTACTGTCCCACCTCAGCGCGTTTAGCGAGGCGGTTTCCTTGGCACGTCTTGTCAAAGCAGAGATCGTGTCCCCTTATTCCGGAATTCTCATCAATACGGGCGTGGGTAACCCAACCGTACCCATTGGTATGTTTTCTCGATCAAAGCCGAGTCCCAAACGGTCACGGGGAGGGCCCTTGGTATTCAACCTCTTATAAAGAGACCAAGGCCTTACTCCTTTCTTTAAATCTCAAATGAGTTCGCCCTTTGCCTCGAGTTCCAACAGCTCCAGATTTCAGGTACTTCAGAACTTCGATAATGTCCAGTTCCGACCTTTGAGGCCGATGGATGCCCTCCTCCGTCACGGAGGAGCACGTGCTGAAGTTGATAGAGGCCAGGTTCTTGACCGGTGAAATCTGGCATAGGCTGCCTGCTCAAGGGTAGGTCATTCCCACTCCCAAGCCTGGTGAGAGTGTGGTGTTCATGTCTCACTTCCTTCGGGGGCTAGGCTTCCCGATGGATCCCTTCGTGAGGGGGCTCATGTTTTATTATGGGCTGGAATTTCATGACTTAGCTCCGGAGTCCATCCTCCATATTTCCTCATTCATCGTCGTGTGTGAAGCCTTCCTCCGTATTACTCCTCACTTCGGACTATGGCTCAAGACCTTCAAAGTAGAGCCGAAGATGATCGAGGGACGGCATGCAGAGTGCGAAGGTGCTTTTATAAGTAAGAATGCTGGTGCTCCATGGCCCGAGGGCTCTTTTCAAGAGGAGTCCAGCTTATGGCAACGAGAGTGGTTTTACATCACCGTTCCCAGGGGCACCAAGTGGGTGGCACCACCCGCCTTTCCCTCGGGTCCCCCACCATAGCTAGTGTCATGGGTTAATAAAGGACTAGACTGGGGGCCATCCAAGGACGTGCCCTTGTTGCAGGGCCGCATTCGAGATCTCTTAGAAAGAGACATTAGCCTGGTTGTGGTGACGCAGGTCATGTTGATCCGCCGAGCCTTGTCCGGCAAACATCGCCCCCTTCGCCTATGGGAGTTCAATCCGGAGGGACCACGAGCTCTCCAACATTTCATGGGCGCAACGCCCGTGGAGATGTACAAATTGTTCTTCGGATCACAAGCAATGTGTCCGGACTTGACCGAGGACGTAGGCCTGAGCTGCAATCACCCGGATACTCAAGTAAGTAGCCTTGTGCCCGGACTCGCTATCCGTATATTTATCATAAAATTGCCCCTAAAAGAGCTGTCCTTTAAACAGGAGTGGATAGCGAAAGCAAAGCTAATCAGGTGTCCGGCCCCCCTCCCCGAGACCATGCCGGATCCCATGCTAGTTAGGATGTTGGAGGTTGTGCCTTCGGAGGAAAGCGAGGGAGGGGACAAGGAAGCTACAGCCTCCTCGAAGAAGGTTGTACGGAAGGGAGGAATCGAAAATTCCTCTCCTCAGGGGAAGAAGAGGACCGCCTTTGACAACCCGGAGACCATGGCCTCAAAGCGGGGGAAGAAATCTTCGTCAGAGGATCCTGTGCCGGGGGATACTTTGGTCGTATTATGCCCTCAAGGGGATCATCCCTCCACCGAGCCGTAAGTAGAGAGGAGTTTTTATTTTTAAGAAATGAGAGAAATCCTTGTGTTATATCTGAGAAGAGTAATCGAAAATTTACCTTGTAGCTCGGACCTTAGCCCTTCTCAGCAGAGCTCATCTTCGGGGGATCTTCTTCTGGTGAAGATGGAGAGCAGAATGCCTCCCCCTGCCGTACTACCTTGCGAGGCGGGCGACCCTGAGGTATCGTCGCGGAGGGTTTCTCTGAATCCGGCAGGGCCAGAAGGTAGTCATATGCCCCCCCCAAAGCCCTCCGCATACGGCCTTCCAAAAGGGCCATCGGACGAGTCCGGCACCATCTGGTGCACGGTTGGAGGAGCTGAAGGATCTGCTAGGGCGAGCATCTATCTCAGAGGAGCACGGTGCATTGATGGGTACGGTGATTGAGAGGATTTCATCCGCGGAGAGCAGATTGCACGAGGCCGTCCGGAGTTTACTGACAGGTTTGAGGTACGGGAAATAATGTACCCTTTTTGGACAGTTGCGCATAAGTAAGATGCACCCTGTGTAGATAGTAGCCCCTGAGACTCTGTGCATTGTCAAAAGTGACGGCGCGTAGAGGATCATAATCCCAGGTCTAATATGTCGCCTTCATACATAGGTGGCGAAGTGTCGGGTGGCCAGCCGGACTGATGAATTTGCCGAGCTAAAGCGGCAACTTGACGTGGCAGATGCCGACATCGCGCTTGTCAACAAGCGGCTTGACGAGGCACAAGGTATGTAATTACTCCAGCGGCACCTGGTAAGAGGAGCTTTATGCTAGTATCTTACAATGTGTGCGCTTGATGCAGATGGTGCTGCTGCCATGGAGAATCTTTGGGCGGAACTTGCCTGAGCCAAGGAGCAAGCCAGGAAAAGTGATGCGGCTGCCGGAAAGGCAATTGAAGAGCTGAAAGCCGAACAGGCTGCTCATTGCCGAAGCAAGAAGGAAATGGCCGAGATGGCTGTGAAGCTGAAGAGCGCTGCTGACCGTTGCAAGCTTCTTGAAAAAGAAGATCAGGCAGAACAGACAGACGTGGAGAAGGCCGTTGCCGATGCCACGGATGCTCGCTCTGCGATGAGAGCTATGAAGGAGGAGCCGCGTCAGGCCGGAGAGATCGCGGCTGGAAATCCCTTTATGCTGCGGAGGAAGCTCTGTGATCCTAAACATGCTCCGTTAGACTGGATGTGGAGTACGGCGGACACCTATCTGGATTTGGTAGCGAGTGCCGCAGATGCGGTCGAACACTTTCGAGATCAAGAAGATCGCGAAGTGGAAAAGCTCTTTTGGTCGCAGTTCCACAATCCGGAGCGTCCACTGTCATTAGCCGATCGTTTGTCCGAATGGGCCGAGCTAAATAGGTTGTCCGGACTCACCATAAAGTATGTCATGAGTCATCTGTGGCCAGAGAGGCCAGAGCCGAAAAGTTACTTCAACTTGGTGCAGCAGTTCCTTGGTGCGGCGCCGCATATCAATGCGATGAAGAGGTCAGCGTGCATAGAGGGTGCATGGATGGCTCTTGCCCGTGTCAAGACATACTGGGAAGAAATGGAGGCCACCGCTGTTGCATCCCCAGACTCGGATGGAAGCCGAGTACCTGCCGAGCACTATTTTCAGGAAGTTCTGCAAGGCGCTCATTTAATAGAGACGCAGTGCTCGAAGGATACTATATTCGAATAGCATATATTATTGTAAAACAATATTTTGATAAATTGTAGAAGCTTTTTATACTTGTGCCTGCAAGTATTATAATACCTCCTGTGCGGCCGTTTAACATATATGTATATATAATCTGAAAGATGGCAGTTGTCGGCTTCAGCCCCCACGCACATAATGCGGGGGTGTTCGCAGAAGGCGCATTTTCACACTTGATCCAACGTCTTGGTCCTACAAAGGAGGTGATAGCGCAGCGAACTAGGCAATTAGACTATGATGCTTTATCACTTTCACTTAGCCATAGGAGTTTGACAGTGAGGCTACTTATATAGCCCCTGGTGGCGCCTGCGCTCGCCCGAACTCGGGGCGCGTATGTGCCTGGCCGGGAAGCGTCCCTTCGTTAATGCGGAGGAATCTGAAAGATTTCGGTAAGTCATCGAGTGGTTGACCAGCCTCATGCTATATCATGACAGTCAGTTTTCGGCTTTCTCTACTGAGGTGCTCGCCTGGCCGAACCGGGGCACAATCGCAATAGTTCTCCTGGTGCCACCTTAGCCGATAGAGCGGAACGTAAGGTAGCAAGATACAGGAGCCGGGCAAACCCAACATTTGACCAAAGACATGATTCGGAGCTGATGCATATAAGGCCAAACTCGCGACGCCGAACACTCCCTAAGGTATTCGGTCTTTATGAGGGTGGGCGGGATGACGCCCTTAGTAATAAGCCCCTAGTGTCCAGGTACGCGCAAAACTCTGACGTGGCCACATGCCAAAACGCCAGCCTCCTCCTTGGTTATACCAAGAAACCAGGGGATGTGTATCAACAAGAGACAGTAAAAAAGGTTTACGCAGGGTCTTAATCTGAAAAGAATCCTTGGAACGGGTCCCTGCTGCACGTCTGCGCCTGTGTCTCCGTTGTGCTGTCTACTGGACGGGCATAGCACAGTGTTCATCTGTAAAAGAGAGGAACTTAGTTGAAGAAAGATCATGCCGAACATGAGTTATATTAAATAAACAAAGTATAAATCAAAATGGGTAAAATTGAGCTTTGTTGTCTCTTGTTTTATATGCGCGGAGCCCCTAGTACAGGGGTATATGGCTATTAAGCCTTTATCAATTGTATGTTTATGCCGGACTCGTCTAGCCGTGTCCATGGTCTTGACGACCTGTTTAGGTGCTTTGGCTGGTGAAGCCGCTTTATTGTGGGGCTGTCAAGGCAGCCGCACTGTCTTCCGCGCGGGAGGAACACTCAATGTTTTCCCTTTAATGAGATGATGCCTCGTGGACCGGGCATCTTAAGCGTAAGAGATGTATAATGCGGTATTGCGTCAAAATGGGCGAAAGCTTCGCGTCCCATCAGTGCTTGATAGCTACTTGAGAATGGGGCGATGTGGAAAGTTAGCTGTTCGCGGCGGAAGTTATCGGGGGAGCCGAACATAACTTCTAGCCGGAGAGAACCCATGCAACGGGCATCCGGGCCTGGCGTTACCCCTTGAAAGGAGGTTTTGCTATGGTGAATTTTTGTTGGGTCTATCTCCATGTTGCGGATTGTGTCCTGGTATAATAGGTTTAGACCACTGCCGCCGTCGATCAGGACATTTGTAAAGTGGAGTCCGCCGATTATTGGATCTAATACCAAGGCAGTCCAGCCTGCGTTCCGGATACTTCTAGAGTAATCCTGATGGTCGAAGGTGATCGGTTTTAACAACCATTGGCAAGACTCCTTTGGGATAGGCCGTATGGCGCGTATCTCTGTTGGCGCCATTTTGTTCGTCACGTGAAGTAAGTTTACTGTTTTGACTTCTCGTGGGAAATCCTTTTGTTTCCTGGTGCTCTGCTTGTGGGGTTCGTCGTCGTCCTCAGTTGGTGTGTCGAGCCCCTTGTGTTCGGCGCTGAGTTTTCCGGATTGCTTGAAAACCCAACAATCTCTATGGGTATGGTTCGCAGGCTTCCCGGGAGTACTGTGTATTTGACATATCTTGTCCAAGATTTTGTTTAAGTTGGATAGCTTGTCCCTGTTATCCTTGAGGTGCGGCTTTCTCTGATTCTGCCGCGAGCTTTTGAATCCGGCATTGACCGCTGTGCTCTTTGGGTTGTTTCTCTTATTCCGGCGCTAGTCCTTGCTGCGTCGGGGTTTTCCGTTTCCATCCCTAACTTCGGATGTACTTGGGTCGCTGGTGCTACATCTTGCCAACCAGCTGTCCTCTCTCGCGCAAAAGCGGGTCATGAGGCTTGTTAATGCAGCCATTGTTCTTGGCTTTTCTTGGCCGAGGTATCTGGCGAGCCATTCGTCTCGAACATTATGCTTAAAAGCTGCTAGGGCTTCGGCGTCCGGACAATCGACTATCTGATTCTTTTTAGTAAGGAATCTGTTCCAGAATTTCCGGGCTGGCTCTCCGGGCTGTTGAGTTATGTGACTGAGATCGTCTGCATCCGGAGGGCGGACATAGGTCCCTTGAAAATTTGCCCGGAAAGCATCCTCAAGCTCTTCCCAACTTCCAATGGTGTTTTCGGGAAGGCTTTTGAGCCAATGCCGGGCTGACCCTTGAAGCTTGAGGGGTAAGTATTTTATGGCGTGGAGGTCATCTCCTCTAGCCATGTGTATGTGGAGGATATAATCCTCAATCCAGACCCCAGGGTCTGTTGTTCCGTCGTACGCCTCTATGTTTACGGGCTTGAATCCCGCTGGAAATTCATGGTCCAGCACCTCATCGGTGAAACATAGGGGGTGTGCGGCACCCCTGTATTTGGGTGTGCCGTGATGTTCGGATAGTTGTTGTGTTGCATTGCTTACTAGAGCTTGCTTTCTTGGCCAGTAGATAGATCTGGCTGGGCCATCTTTTTGATGCGGATCCTTTGGTGGATCGCGTGCCGGCTTGTGTGCGGCGGCGCTTGCAGCTCCATGCTGGCCATGCAGTCGTCTATCTGACCGGGTGGCTTTCCTATTTTTTGACTGCGGGGGCTCTAAGGTCTCCTCGTCAAATTCAGGCAGTAACTTTCGCTTTGGATAGCTTTTTGTGTGGCGACTACCGCCATATTTGTCTGCGGTGTTGCGTACTTTGCTCCATCTGATTCCGAGTGCATCTTCCGCACTTTTGAGCTTCCGCTTCTACTTTTTCAGGCTACGCGCAGTGGCGACGAGCCTTTTGTGACGGTTCTTCTGCTCCATGAGCCTATCCAGCGTAAGGTCGTCCGGACTGTTGTTTTCGCCGGGGACGGGGTGTTCGGTTTGTTTATCCAAGTTGCCCTATTCGGATGGTTGCTCGAAGGCATGTTCGTCGTCCGCCGGCTCGTCTTGCTCTATGCCTGGGTCTGTATGTCTGCTATCTCTGTCGAGGCGGGGCTTGGAGCGGCGCTTACATCGCCGCTTTGATTGCTTTTCGAGTGAACGATCCCTTGTTGCATCCCTGTGTTCGTCGTTGTCGCTTCCTTTGGGTGTGTCCACCATGTATACATCATGAGATGATGTGGCTGTCCAGTGCCTTATAGGCGCTGGTTCATGTTCATCTCCTACACCGTCGTCCATACCGTCGATGTCTTCAGAGTCGAAGTCGAGCACGTCATTTAAATTATCGACAGTGGCTACGAAGTGGGTGGTGGGTGGGCATCGAATTTCTTCATCGTCCACATCCCAATCCTGCCGGTCATAGTCCGGCCAGGACTCTCCTGACAAAGAGAGAGACCTGAGTGAATTCAGAATGTCGCCGAAGGGAGAGTGCTGAAAGATGTCTGCGGCAGTGAACTCCATGATCGGTGCCCAATCGGATTCGATCGGTAGGGGCGCGGAGGGCTCGGAGTCCGGAGAGGAGTCCGGCATCTTGGAGTCACGGGCTTCGCAGAGGACAAGGCTGGTGTTCGGCTAGATCGCCGTAGAGATTACAGCCCTCGAGGCGGTGTCTAACCACCCATCCTCGATTGGTGTGGTCGGCTCCGAGCCAAGGGTCGGAGCGGACACAGGTGCAGCCTCCACGGCACTGTTCGGCGGCAGAGGTAGATCATGCCCACCGGGACAGTGCGGCGCGCTCGGCTGCGGCTCAGATCTGTCGAAGATCATGTCTCCACGGTCGTCCGCTGTGTAGTTTAAACTTCCAAATCTGACCTGACGGCCAGGAGCGTAGCATTTGATCTGCTCCAGATGGCCAAGCGAATTGGCCCACAGTGCAAAGCCACCAAATACGAAGATCTGTCCAGGGAGAAAAGTCTCACCCTAGATCGTATCGTCGTTGATGATCGGAGGAGCCATCGGGCCTAAAAGTGACGACACAGAGGAACTCTCAATGAAAGCACCAATGTCGGTGTCAAAACCACCGGATCTCGGGTAGGGGGTCCCGAACTGTGCGTCTAGGCGGATGGTAACAGGAGACAAGGGACACAATGTTTTTACCCAGGTTCGGGCCCTCTCGATGGAGGTAAAACCCTACTCCTGCTTGATTAATATTGATGATATGGGTAGTACAAGAGTAGATCTACCACGAGATCAAGGAGGCTAAACCCTAAAAGCTAGCCTATGGTATGATTGCCGTTCGTCCTACGGACTAAAACCCTTCGGTTTATATAGACACGGGAGAGGGCTAGGGTTACACAGAGTCGGTTACAATGGTAGGAGATCTACATATCCGTATCGCCAAGCTTGCCTTCCACGCCAAGGAAAGTCCCTTCCGGACACGGGACGAAGTCTTCAATCTTGTATCTTCATAGTCCAGGAGTCCGGCCGAAGGTATAGTCCGGCTATCCGGACACCCCCTAATCCAGGACTCCCTCAACCACGTAATGAAACATCCTGCATCTCTTGCACTTGCACACAATGAAATGAGCATTTGCTATGTCCGCACTATGTAAAAACTAGGCATACCTTCGAACTGGATCTCCAGGTACTCTTGGAGAGCCTACTTTAGTGTACAGCCAAACCTTTATGTGACCTATGAATTAGAAAAGGCCCTACTACAGCAGCCCTTAGTGTTTATATCATTAACAAGCTTTGTTAGAGTGTTAGGTCAAGAATAACAAGTAATCAAAGCAAACAGTCCTAGTATGGCTGGCTGATGCAAACAAGCAATTGAATAGATGTATGAGCAAATCTTACATATCAAGAAAAGAAGCAAAGAAGGAGGATTAAAGACCATCACTTCACTGACTAGATTTAAGGGGCATTTAAAAACATCATGTGCAACGTACGAACTAACATAAACATTGCATATTCCAGATTCTACAATGGAATGCACATGTATTAGGTTATGCCTTGTATGATGATGCCTAAATGTACACTATAGCAGGCAGGAGTGATTCATCATTCCACGCACAATTGAATTGCAGGTTAAGAGCCAGTTCTATTCCGCCTTTTCAGGGCTTATTGTTAAAAAAAGCCATAAAAGATGTAAAGAAGTCATTTTTGAGTTATGGGCTTGGGCTTAACTAATTTCGCTTTGGAGGGGGTGCTTTGGGTAGAACCTCACTAAAAATTGAAGGGAAGGGGAATAGTGAAATGACTCTGTTGTCTGCCTATATTACATTCAAAATGCAACTGGTGTCGCACCTCACCCTCAAGTAAAAACAAGCACGCAAGCGTTCATTGCCCTGCCCGCTTGCATCTCCTCTCCCCTTTCCCTCTACCTCGATACCCTGCCTGCATCACTAGGGTTCCTCTAGCAAGCCGTCGCCACTGGTCCCATCTGGCCTGGTCCTCGATGATGCTCTGTCCAGCTAGGCTACATGGCCGGCGGGTAGGGGAAAATCTCTCTGGCTGCTGCTCCCTCTGGTGCTGCCCCTCATTCTCATGGTCTCCAGCAACTGTTCCATTGTGGTTCGTCCAACGCACTACTCCGGCAGGCGCTGCACAACTATGGCTGATGCCACACTGTGGCAGAAGGCACCTTATTCCCCCTCCCCACCTCCTAGGACATGGCCTTGAGGTGTTGTTGAAGGATGAGCTCATCCAACAACGTGAGGATCTCCTCTGATTTTTTGCCAAATTTTCATTCTGATCCACTATATGATGAATTTCTATGAGCTGCTTCTGCTGCTACTATATGATGCATTGGTATGAGCTGCTCCTACTGCTGCTATATGATGAATTGCTATGAGCTGCTGCTGCTATATGATGAATTGCTATGAGCTGCTGCTGCTATATGATGAGTTGCTATAAGCTGCTCCTGCTGTTGCTGTATGATGAATTGCTATGAGCTGCTCCTGCTGATGCTATATGATGAATTGCTATGAGCTGCTCCTGCTGCTGCTATATGATGAATTGCTATGAGTTGCTCCTGCTGCTGCTATAGGATGAATTGCTATAAGCTGCTCCTGCTGCTGCTATATGATGAATTGCTATGAGCTGCTACTGGTATATGATGAATTGCACACTGCTGCTGCTGCATGATGAATTGCTATGAGCTGCTGCTGCTATATGATGCTTTCAGGTGGTGCTGCTATATGATAATAACCAGCCACTTGGACCATCGAATTTCAATAAATAATTGTTCTTCATTTAAATGTGGGTCATGCATTTTTGTTTTAAATTAGGCAATGGGATTTCTATGGAAAACATTGACCAAAGTAGATTGTGCCAAGTAGATGGTATCTTTGTATTTGCATTTTGAGCAAATAGTGAAGGTTTGTTTTCCTATCATATTACTTACTGCACTGGGTTCAATTTGTGATGTTTGCAAGTCAAATTAATTTTCATTGGGCAGCAAAATGAAAAAATATAATGCAATCTAGACTTTCCACTGATCATACCAAACATAAGCTGAAAACAAAATGAAAAGAACTGGTTGGCTTATTACATGGAGCTTATATTCACAGGTGCTTATTTTCTTAGGATAACTCGTAATAACTGTCCCTAAGAAACTTGGCCAATAGAACTGACATACAAATAACATGTCATGATGATTGCAATGGAGGAGTGACGTACCATATCACACTGTATAGGCTCATCACTGGCTCTCCTTTTTTGTGATGTTCCATGAAATTGCCACATACATCTTGTACTTTTCATTGTCTAACCCTATCTGCAAGTTGACACGGCTAATTTTAGACATCTCTACATGATAATACATTGCATATCCCTTGCGCATATTTAAACCACCAATTAATGATTGTGTGCGTAGCATAAACTAGCCATGACTCTGTGTGCTGGACTAGCAGCCACTCTAAGGGAGCCTAATGTAGTGTACTGGAATTCCTACATGCCACCTACGATTTTGTGTAATGTACTGCCTCTATTCCTAAATATATGTCTATGTAGAGATTCCAGTATGGACCACATACAGATGTATATAGATGCATTTTTGAGTGTAGATTTACTCATTTTGCTCCCTATGTAGCCTATAGTGGAATCTCTAGAAAGACTTATATTTAGGAACGGAGGTATGAGTTAGTATCATATATGACATCTACATATCTAATTTAGCAACCAGTAGTAGAAATCATTGTCTGCACAAAGGGATTACTGGTCAAAAATCCTAGCAAAGCACGCTGGAAGGCATAGAACAATACAAGAGAGAGAGAGAGAGACTCTTACAAGATCATAGAAATGCCTCGGTCCAGGATCTTGGTTGGCCAAGCTGTTAGAACCAGAAGAAACATTGTCCTTGTAGTTTCTGCCAGCTGCATAACAGGTAACAGCGACCTGTTAGTATATTTGAAGTACAACGGGCAGGTGATGCTGGACGGGTTTAAAGGTGACAAGTACCTAGGCCGTGGCGGGTGCTTGGCATCTTGCCAGACGATGGGAATCAGGTTAGACACATCAAGGGTGATGACGCCGCGCTAGCTGTTGGGGTCCAGTAAGGAGATCTAGAACCATGGAGTAGGGTGTTTTTGGAGCGGCTCCGGTAGGGTGGACTACGGTGTGGGCGAAGCGGATCTGTGGCCGTGTAGGAGGGTGTAGGTGAAGCTGCTCCGGTGGTTGGGTTAAGGATGGTCTCGACGATGTGGATCCGCGGCCGTGGACGGGGCGTCAGAAGCTGCTCCGGTAGGTTGGATGAGGGTGCGAGGAAGCGGATCTGAGGCCGTGGACTTGTGAGTTGGCAAAGCGGCCCCGGTAGGGTTGAAAATGGTATAGGTGAAGCTTCTCCGGTGGGGTTGACAATGGTGTCGGCGAAGCGGCTCCGGTAGGGTTGAGGAAGGTGTCGGCAAAGAGGATCAGAGGCCGTCGACGGGGGCGTTGGTGGGGCGGCTCAGGGGGGGGGTGGACGAAGCGTCTCTGGTGGGGAGTACGAGTGAGCCGCTGTAGATGCGCTGCGGTTGACGAGAGTACCAGCGAAGCAGATCCGGCGCCGTGGACAAGGCCGGCACTGAATGGGTTGTGGTACAGTGGTGGATGAGCAGTCTACTTGTTTCTAGGGGAGGTGGGAGGGTTAGATGCGGCCGTAGAAGCAGATCCGACGAGGTGGATGCCGCTGGCAGTGAATGGGCTCTGGTACGCCGGTGGATGAGCAGTCTAGGGTTTCGAGAGGGGAGGGGAGAAAGGCCGATGAAGTATGGACGGCGTGATGTGAGATGCTCTGGTGCTGTGGAGTTAGTCGTTTTTGCGGGAGGGGGAGAGGAAATGGGGGTGCCGTGTAGTGGGGGGAACCGGAAGTTACCAAAGCAACCCCGACCTATTTTGTAGATGAGGGCGGTATTGTAACTGTTCGTTTCCGTGCACCAAGGACAAAAGGGGAATTTTGCATGCTAAAGACTAAGGTGGCGGAAATTTTAGAAGGAGGCGGGAGATTTTGCCGCCCGCGGGATCGTTCGTATCCAGTTTCAACTAATTTTGGACCATGCTAGCGGGAAGGTCATGCGAGACTGTGTACATGGGGCACGTGTCAGCAGTTAATAACTAGTGTGAAGTCCACCCAAAAAAAGACAATAACTCAGGATGATGCACTGATAACTTGGACGTTCACACGGGCGTGACCAATCGTACAGGTGTAGTGGCGCATACACAAAAAAGGGATCAAACGCTCAGCCTATGTATATCTCGTGTAAATAGATAATTTAGTGCAATTGGTTATTTACTTTAAACATAATGCATTGACGTGTTAGTGTAGAGGCGCACAAAAAGAAATGGATATTGTAGTCCGCTACTTAAAAGTATTACCTCATATGATTACATAGCCTCCATTTCATAAATTGCGTACCCATTGAATTCATATATGAATATTACATATATTACTTCATAATAGAACCTTAAATCATCCAAGACTAATGATTTTGAATGCAAGAGTAACAATGGTGCATGTACATGATAGCTACATTGGTTGTTTGAAGAAACATCACTGTAACTTTGGCATGCACAACTCAAAAGGTTTATTTAAATAGAAAAAAATGTGATATGTGAGTGTCCAATCTTTATAGCGTTGAATTGATATTGTACCTTTGGCCATGATACGAAGTAGATATTGATTTATGTTCAAGCGATGCATGTCGATGATCACTAGATAGTGATACGTGTATGAATTGTGCAATCTTTCTCACACGCATACATATCTGATTTCCCCGTGGGCATCGGAATCACACACGCGCACTTCGTGTATTTCTTTCCCTCCATCAAGGTTAGGATTCGTCTTTCTACCCCATCCTACAAGTCTCTCACACAGAAACACACACGCTCTCTCTGTTGAACACGCCCACCCCTTTAATTCCGCCCACCCATAGCCACTAATGTCTCAAATTATAATAATGTCTCTCACACATATGCCTAAGGTTAACTCGAGTTCCGGAACCATATGGATACATACAATGGGATTCCAGCAGAGCACCTTTTGTTTTGAGATTTCGCTCTCTCTCTCCCTCTCTCTCTCTCACACGCGCGCGCACACACACATTATTTCTTGCTTCATTTTTTCTGGCACTTGCATGCACACAATTTTGTTTATCTTTGTGATGCTTTATGTATGCCTCGCACAAATGCTATCTACCTATCCCTTAATATAGCCAGATATGTGTCACACAAACTCCTTCTCCCTACTAGCAAGATGCCCATGCGTTGCACCGAACATCAAAATGCATTTGTATGAGTAGTTTATCTTGTGGGAGAAAACGATGAACGAGGGAATGCCTTATTTGCAAATGCGGAGAGGGGTGTGGGTATCTTTTTGCAAAATTGCCACAGTTTCCTTCCTATCCATCGGGTATAAATCGGATGGCCTATATTACAGGATGGCAGGAACACCATCATCACCAACTCTATTTTTTATAAGAGTGGGGATATGTAAGTGTCACTGCCCCCCCCCCCCGACACGCACACCCACACCCACACAACCACACACACACACACACTTCCCAACACCGAAGGAGTAGGGTGACACCTCGATCTTGATACTAATCTATCGACTGGCCTCTCTCTCAAACACACACACACACACTACCCGACACCGAAGAAGTAGGGCGGCACCTCGATCTTGATAGTAATCTATCTACTCCTCTTTCAAACACACACACACACAT
>NC_041392.1:146082283-146083382 GCF_002162155.2 Triticum dicoccoides
GACAGCAGAAGGGTGACAACTCGATCTGATCGTAATCTGTCGATTGGTTTCTCTCTCGAACATTGTGTCTCTGTGCCTCGTTCAGTAGCCCCCTTGATATGTAGACTTCTCGCGCATGCACAACTGTAGTGACGATGTCGTTGAACCCAGTGTGCCTCGTTTTTACCGGCCTCATGTGATAGTTCTCACCCTGTTTTCTGTTAATTAACAAGGTAACCTTTTGTTTGTTACTACTAGTGAATCTGAAATCATTCAGGGCAGACATCAAATATATCACTTCAACCCAATTATCGCAGTAACTATTTTAAAATAAACTAGCTAGATTCCCGTGCGTTGCACGGAACATCAAGATGCATTTGTATGAGTAGTTTATCTTGTGAGAGAAAAGGATGAACGAGGGAAGGTCGTATTTGCGAACATGGAGAGGGGTGTGGGTATATTTTTGCAAAATTGCCATAGTTTTCTTCCTATCCGTTAGATATAAATCCGACGACCTATATTGCAGGATGGCACGCACACCGTCATCACCCACTCTGTTTTCTACTCCCTCCGTTCCTAAATATGTGTCTTTTTAGAGATTTCAACAGGTGACTACATTTGGAGCAAAATGAGTGAATCTACACTCTAAAATATGTCTACATACACATTCGTATGTGGTAGTCCATTTGAAATCTGGAAAAGACAAATATTTAGGAACGGATGGAGTATAAGAGTAGACATGGAGTATGTCTCCAACATGGTCTACAACAAAAATGTGCTGGACTGGTTAGCGCTGGATGCTCGCAACACGATGACATGAGTTCGAATTCTGTCTTTAACTCTAGATTTTTATATTATATATTACTTATTTAATATATACTTCTTTCGCTACTGTACTGACAGTGGAACCCACAGAGTACTTAGAATACAAGATTAAGGATGGACTTGTTTCTTTTTAACTTTCTGTACGAAGCTGTAGCCACCCTGCAAGTCACGTGTACAGTGTACATGCAATTAACTTTTCATAGAGGGACAATCATACACGCAATTAACTCAAATGGATTGGATGTCACTCTATTATTTCCAGCATAAGAGCATCTCCGACGGCAGCCGGCAAATT